>NC_046369.1:24199329-24341555 GCF_011125445.2 Fundulus heteroclitus | reverse complement strand
AGCTTATTTACATCTACTGGCATGTGTAAACAGAGGCGTGTCAAGGGAGGAGTCTCCTAAACCCACATGTGCACTCAATAGCACCGAAAGCAGTACATGAGGCTCTTAGAACGTCTTTATCTGGAAACCCTAATATTTGTCAAATCTGAACTAAGCGGTTCCAGTCAGGGCCTCGATAAAGATCAGTTATATACACATCTTTACGTTTCTAAAAAAACAGGACATCAAAGACTTATTTTTGGCATACAGAGCATCTAATGGTCATGGAGACTTGGTGACCCAAGATGCCCCTGTTTGTTCTAGTTTTTAAAACATATATGTGCCACCCTTACCATCCTGTTCAATGTGTGTGGTGGTTAAACAGAAGAACACAAGTCAGGTGGCCACAGAGTAACAGTAATAAACCTCTTTATTGCATCATATTTACAGTTAGGGAAACAGGAAGTAATGGATTAATAATTAAATTTAATATTGATTAAGAGCAGCACCTACTAACTATGATCATCGTAAATATTAATGAATACAAATGGTTCAGCTACACTTATTTTTAAGATTGATAAAGGTATTATGTATATATATATATATATATATATATATATATATATATATATATATATATATATATATATATATATATATATATATATATATATATATATATATATATATATATATATATATATATATATATATATGTATATATATGTATGTATATATATATGTCATGGTTTTCAGATGACGAGCCCACATGCAGATACGAACGGGAGGCAAAACACAGTTTTAAGTTCTTTTATTAAAGGAAAAATAAGCAGGTTTATGGACGGACTACTGGTACACGGCTGGGTCAGAACGTCAAGGCTGGAGAGACTGTAAGAGAGAGAGCACGTGAGTTCTTCATAATGAAAGCCAGAAAAACCAACTAAGAGTTGCGCTGCTTACCATTAGGCAGGGCGGACCTAACCGGGAAGAAGTAGCGTCAGGAGAACTCTATGTGACTACTCTGATGGAGATAGGTGGCTAGTGGCTGAGGGCGGCAGATGTAGCTGGTGAGGAATCCGAGATGACCTCATCGGCAGCGGTTGACAGATGGATTGACCAGAGTGAGCACAGAACCAACAGAACCCGGGAAAGGGGATCTCAGCCCTCGCTGGGTAATTTCCAGGAAGTATGAGGGGAGCGCCAGAGCAAAATCTGAGCCGACAGGTCTGCTGGTCTGTTTCTTCGGACGAGGCGTCAAGACAGGTGAGTGCATCCAAGCACCAAAATCTGGAGCACAGAGAGGTACAAAAATTACTCAAAAAGATGAGCAACAAAAACTCACAAGCTGGTTTCCGAGAGTTGGGACAGAGGCCACGTCGTACCACGACTGGTTAAGGCTCCGGCGTCTTCCATCTGCCAGTGCTCTGCTTAAGAAGCCAGAGGAAGCCGCCTGCAACGAGCTGCAGGTGTGGACCACGCCTCCTCAGCCAACTAGGCACACCTGCGGAGTAGAGTTAGCAGCCAACACAGAGAATCCTGACACTACCCCCCCCCTCAACGGCCGCCTCCTGGCGGCCCAGACGAAGATGTGCTGGGTTGAGTAGACCAAAAGTCTCGGATCAATTCCTCATTGGCGATGGTGGCTGCAGATACCCATGAGCGATCCTCCGAGCTGCGACCCACCCAATCCACGAGGTATTGGTAACCCCTTCCACGTCGACGGACATCTACAATCCTGGAGACGCGAGAACTCTGACTGTCCTGGGAGGGTGGAGGGGGGTCCGGAAGGAGGGTAAGAATCATTGTCCAAAACAGGCTTAATCTGGGATACGTGAAAAGTGGGATGAACACGAGAGTGAGGAGGAAGACGTAAGCGGACAGTGGTGGGGTTGATGACTCTTTCTATTTCATAGGGACCTGTAAACCGGGGAGCAAGTTTCTTGGCGGATGGATTAGTCAAAACATCTCTGGATGATAACCAAACCCTCTGACCGGGGCGATAATGGGGAGCTGGTCGGCAAACCTCTTGCTCCGCTCTGCGGTGCGAGTGAGGGCTGTAACTGTCTCTTTCCATATTTTCTGGCAGCGAGCAATATAATCGTTAACGGAGGTGAAGGGAATCCTGAGTTCGTCTGAAGGTAGGAGTGGTGGTTGATATCCTAATGCAACTTCAAAAGGTGAACGTCCCGTGGCTGAGGTGATATGAGAGTTCAGAGCATACTCTACCCAAGGCAAAAACTTGTTCCAGTCGGAAGGAGTAGATGACGTGAGGCAACGGAGGGTGGTTTCTAATTGTTGATTCATTCGTTCAGTCTGACCGTTGGTTTGAGGATGGTATCCGGAGGTGAGCGTGTAACGGGCACCCAGAGCAGAGCAAAAGTGCCGCCAGACCTGAGAAACAAACTGGGGACCCCGGTCAGAGAGAATGTCAACAGGAATTCCATGGAGCTTGAAAACATGTTTAATGAGGAGTTGGGCAGTCTGGAGAGCGTTAGGTAGCTTACGGATGGGTATGAGATGACAGGACTTGGAAAAACGGTCAACCACAGTTAAGATAGTTGACATGCCTTGGGAAACAGGGAGTCCAGTAACGAAATCAACAGCTATGTGAGACCATGGACGTTTGGGAATCGGAAGCGGATTCAATAACCCAGAAGGCGGCTGGTTAGACGACTTGTTTTGGGCGCAGACAGGACAGGCTAAAACGTAGTCTCTGACGTCCTTGGTCCACGATGGCCACCAGAATCGCCGAGACACCTGAGACTGGGTTCTATAAATGCCCGGATGGGCGGAAAACTTGGCATCGTGAACCCACCGTAAAACCTCAGGACGAACAGATCGGGGAACATACTTTAATCCCGGTGGGCCCGTACCAGGATCCGGATCTAATAACAGGGCCTGATTAATCCTGTCCTCTAGGTCCCAATGCAAAGCTCCAACTGTGCATGATGGAGGAAGAATTAAATCCGGTTGTTTCTCTTGTTCCACTTGAGCAAACTGACGAGAAAGCGCATCGGGTTTAATGTTTCGAGAGCCTGGTCTGTAGGTTATGGTGAGGTTGAATCGTGAGAAGAATAATGACCAACGGGCTTGCCTAGAGTTGAGTCTGCGGGCTGTCTGCAGATAGGAGAGGTTTTTGTGATCTGTCCAAATTATGATGGGCTGCTCGGATCCCTCTAGCCAGTGCCGCCACTCCTCCAAGGCTAACTTAATAGCTAATAATTCCCGATCGCCTACATCATAATTCTGTTCAGCAGGGGACAAACGACGGGAGAAAAATGCACAAGGGTGAAGTTTATTATCTGTCTCAGACTGTTGGGAGAGGACCGCTCCTACACCGGTGTTGGAAGCATCTATTTCAAGTGTGAATTGTCTGGAAGGATCAGGGTGAACTAGTATAGGAGCCTGGGAAAAACGGGATTTAAGGGTCTTAAACGCCTCATCGGCTTCAGGACTCCAGAAAAAAGGAACCTTGGTGGAGGTAAGAGCATGTAACGGGGAAGCTACTTGACTATAGTTCCTGATAAATCGCCTATAGAAATTAGCGAACCCTAGGAACCGTTGAAGCTGTTTACGTGACTCAGGAACTGGCCACTCTGTTACCGCTCTAATCTTTTCTGGGTCTGATCTTACTTGCCCCCCCTCCAAAATAAGACCGAGAAAAGAAACTGAAGTCTGGTGAAAATCGCATTTTTCGGCCTTTACAAACAGGCGATTCTCTAGCAACCGCTGGAGAACAAGCCTAACATGTTGTTTGTGTTGATCTAGGTCACGAGAGTAAATCAGGATATCGTCTAAATAGACGAACACAAAAACATTCAAAAAATCCCGCAGGACATCGTTCACTAATGCCTGAAACACTGCTGGGGCATTACACAAGCCAAAAGGCATTACTAGGTACTCAAAGTGACCTAACGGAGTCTTAAAAGCTGTCTTCCACTCATCCCCCTGTCTCACCCCGAACCAAATGATAAGCGTTGCGCAAATCGAGCTTAGTGAAAACTTTGGCATTCTGGACTGGCTCAAGGGCTGATGATAATAGAGGAAGTGGGTATTTATTCTTGACCGTTATCTGGTTAAGCCCTCGATAATCAATACAGGGTCGAAGGGTTCCGTCCTTCTTTCCCACAAAAAAGAACCCAGCCCCTAATGGGGAAGAAGAAGGACGAATTAACCCCGTAGCCAAAGACTCACCAATGTACTTCTCCAACGATTGACGTTCTGACCTGGAGATGTTATAGAGTCGACTCGCCGGTAAAGGGGCCCCAGGTAACAGGTCAATCGCACAATCGTATGGGCGATGTGGGGGCAGAGAACAAGCCTGAGTCTTACTAAAGACCTGCTGCAAGTCGTGGTAATCCTCAGGAACGCGAGACAGATCAATAACGTCTCCGGAATTAGTTAGGGAAGAGGAGACCACTACGGGTCGAGCAGACTGCAAGCAACGGGAATGACAAGAAGGTGACCATGACTCTAATCGGGACTCAGCCCAATTGAACTGCGGATTATGGACCCTTAACCAAGCTATACCCAAAACCACAGGTGAACGCTTAACCGGGAAGACAAAAAAAGAAAGTTGTTCTCGATGGTTGCCGGAAACTATCACCTCCAAAGGTCGTGTGCGATGAGTAATAAGGGTCAAATTTTGCCCATCCAATGATGAGACCTGGAGTGGTTCGGGTAAATGATCCACAGGTACACGAAGCTGGTCCACAACCGCTTGATCAATAAGATTAAAATCAGAACCTGAATCTACTAGCGCCGAAACATCAAAACTCTCCTGGTCAAATATTAAAGTAAGAGGTAGACAACAACGAGAACCAGATGAAACTTTAACAGTCTCCCGGGGAATAGATCCCAACTTGTCCACCGATCCCCCCCGTTAAGAGCGGCGGACTCGATCTTTTGGCCGAACAGGACAATCTCTGAGGAAATGACCATCACCTCCACAATAAAGACATAAGTTCTCTGAGAATCGCTGCTGACGTTCCTTCTTGGAGAGACCCACCTGCCCCAACTGCATGGGTTCGGGAGGAGGTGTAAAGGAACGGGGTTCCCTCCTGATAGGAAAAGAAGCTGTGGAGGTGGATGGTTGCAAGGCAAGGTTGGACCTAACCCGATTTCGGCTGCGTAACCGAGAGTCCAAGCGAATAGCTAGCGCGACAAACTCCTCAAAGTCCTCTGGTTCCTCTACCCGAGCTAATTCGTCCTTTAATGACTCGTCTAGAGCCTGAAAGAAAGCTGCCTTTAACGGTCTCGGCTGCCAACCTGCAACCGCAGCAAATGTACGAAACTCCACAGAAAAATCCGAAACTCGACGAGCGCGCTGTTTCAAGGTGAGGAGATGTCGAGACTGTTGTGCCGAATCCAACTCCGGTGCAAAAATTGTCTTAAATTCAGTAATGAAATCCTGAAAAGTTGTCCCAAATGACTGACAATCAGGGAATCTAGCCTCAGCCCACCTAAGAGCCCTACCCGTTAACAGGCGTAAAACGTAAGAAATCCTTACCTCATCAGAGGCGAAAGTCTGGGGTGAACGGTTGAACACCAGGTTGCACTGGAAAAGAAAACCTCCGCAACTTCCGTCGTTACCGGAGAATTTCTCCGGAGAAGGTGACGCGCCCTCAAGTGGTGGAGTCCAAGCCTGATTCTCCATGCTCGGAGCGTCAGAAGGCGGGGTTGCGAGACCTTGAGTGACAAGTGACGTCTTCGCGGAAGTAACTGTGTCCACTAGTAGGCTAACCTGCGCGGCTAACCTCTGAAGTTGTTCCTGAGTGGAATTCACAGCAAAACCTAACGTCTGCATCTGTTCTTGATGTGCGGCTAACTGCCGCCCGAACGTATCCGCTGGACTTTGGTGGCCGGAGCCTTCTTCTGTCATGGTTTTCAGATGACGAGCCCACATGCAGATACGAACGGGAGGCAAAACACAGTTTTAAGTTCTTTTATTAAAGGAAAAATAAGCAGGTTTATGGACGGACTACTGGTACACGGCTGGGTCAGAACGTCAAGGCTGGAGAGACTGTAAGAGAGAGAGCACGTGAGTTCTTCATAATGAAAGCCAGAAAAACCAACTAAGAGTTGCGCTGCTTACCATTAGGCAGGGCGGACCTAACCGGGAAGAAGTAGCGTCAGGAGAACTCTATGTGACTACTCTGATGGAGATAGGTGGCTAGTGGCTGAGGGCGGCAGATGTAGCTGGTGAGGAATCCGAGATGACCTCATCGGCAGCGGTTGACAGATGGATTGACCAGAGTGAGCACAGAACCAACAGAACCCGGGAAAGGGGATCTCAGCCCTCGCTGGGTAATTTCCAGGAAGTATGAGGGGAGCGCCAGAGCAAAATCTGAGCCGACAGGTCTGCTGGTCTGTTTCTTCGGACGAGGCGTCAAGACAGGTGAGTGCATCCAAGCACCAAAATCTGGAGCACAGAGAGGTACAAAAATTACTCAAAAAGATGAGCAACAAAAACTCACAAGCTGGTTTCCGAGAGTTGGGACAGAGGCCACGTCGTACCACGACTGGTTAAGGCTCCGGCGTCTTCCATCTGCCAGTGCTCTGCTTAAGAAGCCAGAGGAAGCCGCCTGCAACGAGCTGCAGGTGTGGACCACGCCTCCTCAGCCAACTAGGCACACCTGCGGAGTAGAGTTAGCAGCCAACACAGAGAATCCTGACAATATATATATATATATATGTATATATATATATATATGTGTATATATATATGTGTATATATATATATATATATATATATATATACATATATATATATATACATATATATATATATATATATATATATATATATATATATGTGTATAAATGTATATATGTCTGTGTATATATATGTATATATGTATATATGTATGTATATGTGTGTATGTATATATGTATGTATATATATGTATATACATATGTATACTCCTAAAATAAAAAGAGGAAGCATGCAACCTTTCACTCACATTGTTGAGCACAAGGTTTATTGTACAATCTCCTTTGTGTGACTGTGCTAAAATTAATCAGCAGCTTGTTTTATTATAATTCCAGGTGGGATTTGTGGCTGGGAGCAATGGGCAGCCTCTCCCGGCTCAGTACCTCAATGCCCTGGATAGCGTGATGATCCCAGTCATCCACAGCAGGGGCCACAAGAGAGGCGAACAGCCTTTAGTGATGGAGCTCATCTTTTACATCCTGGAGGACATCACTTAAAGCACGTGTTGCACGCTCACGCATTCAGCTTCTAACTCAGACCATCGCTCCATATCTCCATCGAGAGCATTCATTTCCTTCAGACGACCAAACCTGGATCTCATCCAGAGCTGGCAGCCATTTCAGCTATTCATCACAAGATGGAAGCGGTCTGAGTCCTTGCTGATCTAACTCCCCAGCTTACAAAAAAAACAAACACATTGCCCTGCATGACGGACGATCAGAACAAAGTGCAGCTGCTGCACTGTAGTTGGACCTCAGTAGCTTATTGTTTTGACCTTAGACCTAAGCTAGGCAGCACATGCCGTTTATGGAGAAGACCTTCAAAGTGGGAGCTGGATTTATTAACCCCATGACCTTAAAATGATGACTTTGAGAGATTTATTTAAAAAATATGTTGCAATTTTACACCTGCTGAATTACTGCTTAAAGACTGTTTTCTTACTGCTTGGGTTTTAATTAAATATTCACGAAAAGTTAAGTCTGCTTGAAAATAAACCTGGAACAATGATTGCTCAGGAGTCCTTTCATCTTATCTTACAATTTACCCATTTCATTAACTTTATTCAGAAAAGGGAACACATTTTTTGATGGAAATGTTCTTTTTTGATAAAGGAGAGTTAATTACATATAAAAATTTAAATATTTATATATATATATATATATATATATATATATATATATATATATATATATATATATAAAAAACTATGAAAGTTGGACAGAGTTTCTGGAGGTGTTCTTCATACATCTTTAGGGGGATTTTAATACATTTTATGCAACCTTTCAGAGCAGCTGAAATGAAAAGCAAAGAAATAGAGCAATATCACGTTAAACCGTTACTGTTCTAAAAAAATATACTTTTCACATTTGTACAATATAATCTCATTACAATATACTTTTCACGTCTAAAAAGTATGTCGCGTTTTTACAATATTGATCATGTGATAAAAAAAAGAAACTTCCCTGTTTTTACTATATAAAAATTGTATTGTATGAATTACGTAAACGTCATAGTGACGTATCGTCTTTGCTCAACCCTGCATGGGTCCAGATGTATCAGTAAATCTCTGTGTGGCAAACACAACCCGTCTAAATGCAGTTCAGACGGTCTGGGTTGCACCCATGGAGCTTCCTGTGCCCCCCTCCAGCTGATCAATGCAGCCGCCTCAGTCGGATCAAACTCCTTCCTCCTGCTCTCTTTTCGCTGTCAGCTGCTGAATAAGAGCAAAATATCTCCATGGCTCAATCCCCAGCATGACGCAGAAGTTAAATCAGTTCCCGTAAGACATTTCCTCAGCCGCTTCTCTGTACCGTCAACCTAAAATGTTATATTGCATAATATTTTATGACAATAAAAAGGCATTGTGTTTTAAGGGTGAAAACTTTATTGTTCAAAATTATAACATTTTCATGGTTGTGCCATTATCACGTTGCTAATCCTAATATTTATAAGGATGTGAAAAGTTTGTGATAAATATGTACATTGTAACGACGTGATACACAATTGTTCAAATGTTAAAACTATATAGTTAGAACGATAAAAGGTTTGATCAGGATGGGCTGCACGTCCATAACCTTCCTCGCCACCCCACAAATGACTGTGTTGAAAACTTTATTGTTCACTCCTGGCAGACTTGAAGTGGACCGACAAGTTGCGGCTGATTAAGTAGATCCATATAGTCGATAAGTTAAACTACAGCGTAAGGCAAAGAAAGTTTATTTGTATAACACCGTGCAAACACAAAGCGCTTCAGAACATTGGGCAGGACTCTGGCGGACACATTTTGGATGAGCTACAGCTGTGTGATTATTTCTGGAGACCCAGTAAAGCTGGTAAAGACGAAGACAACCCACTGAAAATGAAAGCATACTCTAGTTTGTTTCTCTCTTCTCTTTTGACAGGAAATTCTTTGTTCAGGCAATGTTTTTAAAGATGATTGTAGCCTGACTCAGTAAAGCCGTTTATTTGGTTGTTAAGATTCAGCTTCACGTCCCAGTTGATAGCGACGCCTACATTTCTTGCATCCTCTGTCTTTTAGATAACTAGGTCTAGCTGCATGCTTTTTCCCCACAACTTCACATTTTTCGTTTTGCATCAAGTTGGAGAAACTTCAGACCCAGCCACTTGTTTTTATGTGCCCTTTCTCAGCGACTAGTGGACCATGGTCACGTGGAGACACAGAAATATAAAAAGGTATGTAATCAGCAAATCAATAACCAGAAGTAAGAGTAGATCTAAAATAAGAACTGGTCCTTGGGGTACCCCACTTATCTTTGTTCCCTCAGATTGAGCTGCCAAATAACGTGGATGTTGCTTGGTTGACTTGCCCTTACGGATTAAAGTGTAGACATTTATTTTCTGTCAATATAGCTTCTCATCCCCACAAACATTTTTGGTCTGATGCTGTTAATTTGCAAAAAGTCTGCTTCCACAGTAGTATCAATCCAACTTACACTTCTATTAAAACTCACTGGAATATGAAATCTGCTACAGGCAATGGGTCCGTTAATCCCACAACCCTCAAAATAATCCAATCTAGTGTTTAAAGGAACGATGGAAACCCATTGCCATCAACTGAATGTTAATTAAAAACAAAATTTGAACTGTCACTTCCTCACCGTTATTGGAAATTAACTAAATTTAACGTAGCAATGCCGTTTTTTTTGTTTTTTTTTACAAAGCGTGCAAGTATAATGGCAGTAAAGACCAAATTCACCTTCCTGCAAATAGTAGGCTCAATATTTAAAAAAAAATAAATAAATGTAAGCAAAGCTTTTATCTGAAAGACCAAGACCTACTTGTCACTGAACAGGTTTATATCAGTAAATGTGAAGACATCTGAAGCTTGGGAGACTGCCAAAAGCTCCAGGATGAGAGCATTTAACGCCCAGAACCTTTAAGAGAACATCTGAGTTTCTGTTTGTTGGCTAGCTTTTGTTGAATACCACCATGCCATGTGTTGGTCATTTGAGATTGCGTAATCTTAAGTTTTCTAAATGAAAATACAAATCCATTGATGACCCTGCAGCAATTAACGCCGCAGGGCTGAGTCTCGCAGAGGTAAATCCGCAGCATGCCTCCTCTCGTGCCACGAACTGTGGGGAAAAGGCAAAAGCATAATGGGTCCACTTGTTTACCTCCTACTTAAGCCACATACTTGAGATTGTCAGGACACGAGGCATTTGCAAACTGAGCAAATACTCCCTTCATTGTTGCAACGAGGAACGACATAAAAACGCCAGCAAAGCGAAAACTCA
The DNA here is from genome assembly GCF_011125445.2 of Fundulus heteroclitus. Taxonomy (NCBI): domain Eukaryota; kingdom Metazoa; phylum Chordata; class Actinopteri; order Cyprinodontiformes; family Fundulidae; genus Fundulus; species Fundulus heteroclitus. The sequence goes on along the minus strand of NC_046369.1, from coordinate 24,331,106 downwards.
GCAAGTCATTGCTATGCCAAGCACTAAGAAAAATGCCAACATGTTAAAGATAATTTAAGACTGAATTTATTGGCAATTAAATTTTAAATACACAAGGTAACAAAATTTAGAAGGCACACCAATATAATTAGTTTTTTTTTTCTCTACTTTCTGTAAAACTATTTACAAATGGTTTTGTTTTTTTCAAGTTCAATAGAAACTGTACAGTCTTCTGTCCACAGAGGGGGGGGGGGGTCAGATAGGTGAGCAAAAAGGGCTGAAAGGCCACCAGTGTGATACCGAAATACGGGTTTCCTTTCAACATCAGTGAAGACAACATTTAAAACGTCTTCTCTTCATACATCGTGTTCCAAAAGATGGTTCCACAATACAGAAAACCAACATAACCAAGTGTGGAACCCCAGCTGTGGAAGTCATTGACAACGTTGTTCTCCCATGTTTTACACAAGAAACTAAAAAACAAAAAAAAACTGTAAAACAGTCAAATTATCTTTGGAATCCATAGTAATTTTAACAAGCTGACTAGGTCATACTTCCCTCCAAAGTCTCTAAGCTTTTTTCATCTTGCCGTTGTAGACGTGGCCGTTCTCGTAGTGGGTGGAGCCGTTGGCGGCTGGGTGGTGGATGCCGTTGCTGTTGCTGCTGCCGTTCTCGCAGATCTTGCCGTTTTTTTCGTGGACTTTTCCGTTCTCGTGGCGTTTGCCGTTGGCGTGCGCCACGGTGCCGTTCTTCTGCTGCAGGACCTCCTGCTTCGGCAGCCGCTTGCCCTTCACGTAGGCCTGGACCCAGAAGTTGGAGAAGAGGATGAAGAAGAAGGTGCCGTACATCCAGATGAGGTGGATGATGGTGGGGAACTGGTAGTCGCAGCTGTCCATGAAGTAATACTGGGTGGCGTGGAGAGAGACCAGGACAAACTGGGTCTGTTGGAGACGAGGAAAGACAAAAAAAAAAAAAAAAGAGTCAACGGACAGAAATATCTCCAAGTTAAATTCTGTAAAAGGATTACCAGTGGTGAATAAAAACATTGAGGTGAATGCAGGATTTCCTTACCAGCTGAATGGCAGTCATGTATTTCTTCCACCACAAAAACTTCTGGAAACGTGGCCCAGCAGCAGCGAGGCCGTAGTAGAAATACATGATGACGTGGACTGAGGAGTTCACCATGGCGTGGAAAGATCCCATTCCACCTTTAGAGAAAACACAAACGTCTTCTAAACTCCTCTAGCCAAAACAACCTTCAAACCCGCTAACAAAAACAATCCTCAACACATTAGAGCTGTCAAGGCAAATGGCTGCTTCTAAAGCAGATAAGACCAAGTTTTTTTGTTGAAGAGCCATCCTACAAGGCAGAGCTTGTCGTTCTGGTCTGTGACGAGCTGAACTGAACCCAACCTGGGTGGCTTTGGCATGGTTCATGAATTATTTCCCGACCAGCTTGGTGTGTTACTCACCGGGAGCGAAGCCAACTCCCCACCACCAGGTCCATGGCATGATGGAGTGGTGAAAGATGTGCAGGAAAGTAATCTGGCCATGTTTTTTCCTCAACACAAAGAATATCTGAGAAAAAAAATAAAATAAATGAATGGGGATGAATCGTCGTCACACTAAGCTGATTAACGGATAATTAAATAAAGGCGAAGAGACCAGGACCTACCGTGTCCATCAGCTCAATTATCTTTGAAAACCAGAAGATCCATGCCACACTCACCATCTAGAGACAAGAACCGCTTTAATAACAGCTCCAGCTTCATAAAAGCTCAAATCAAAAGAAGTTGCAGAGCTTGGTGTACTTACCCGTAGCGCTTGTGGACTGTCTGAGGTATCAATTGGGTCACACCTCCAGGTATATGTTGTAGCCCAACCGGACATCAGAAACTGAAATAAAAATATAGATTTAAATGCTACACTTAACAGGAGACAACATACATCAGGAGGGGAACTACGGTTACTTCCCATGTGCACTGACGAGTCAAATATTTGGTCGTTTTGGAACAAGGGTAAAGATTCTAACCTCATACACAATGTAAACTGACAAAGCCACCAGCAAGAAGTTGTAGACTATCATGGGCTCCTTCAGCTGGAAGGCTTTCCGGTTGGCCATGATGCGAGGTCCCAGGTACAGGATGAAAAACAGGTAGACCAGCAGGATTGCCGTCATGGGAACAGGACTCTGCATCAGCGGGTACTCCTTTATCCGTGGGTCTGGAAGCAAAGACGGCATTTTAATTAAAGTAAAAACAAGAAAAGGAAATTCTCTCCCATGTTTTAAAAAGGGTAAATCATCTACCGATTTTAGACAAAAGGTAGTCGTAGATATCCAAGGCGTGCGAGCCCATCTCCTGAAGTTGCTGGAGCATATTTGCTGCTGTGAATTGTTGAGACCAGGGTATCTGTGAGCAAGATGAAGACAACAGCTGATTGTTAGTTTAGTGCAAGAATCTAATCCAAATTTTTTTTTCACCCTCTCTATATTTTAACTTTATCTTTCCGCTCCAATCTGTTTTCACTTGCTTATATATAAAAAAAAGAAGATTTTCTATCAGTACAGAGAGTTTTCTTTTTCCAAGGCTGAAACGCCTCGTCAGATATGGCCTGATATGAGAGAGGTGGAGCCACGGCCCACATCCCACAATAAACCGATTGTGTTCAGGAGTCAAGCCCCGAGGTTCAAAGACGATATCCAAACAGCTTTCTTCCAATAAATTCCAATGGGACAGGAGAAAAAAAAAAAAAAAAAAAAAAAGCACAAAGTTATGCAACAAAGAGTTCATGGGCTCAAAATGCAATCCTGGCAATAACTACAACTGATTTAACAAGAGCCTCTACTTGACAAATAAAACACTGATTAACTTTTAAAGATAATGAAAAGTATCGTCCAGTCATCAGGCTACAAGCTTAAGTGTTTTTCTTTTTAATATAAACTTAAATAACTCGAGTGTAAGCTGACGAGTGCAACGTAGAAGACTTCCAGGGTGCGGCTGGCCCCGAGAGGACCATTGTTTGAAGTACAATCTACAATGCTCTGCGTTTTCACTGCCCACAGTCCTCCTTAAGCCAATATCATTAAAGGCTAATAATTTCAGTCTCTGGAATGAAGGTCAGAGCCGAGATACCGCAGCTCCTGCACAGGGGGAGGGTAAAGGAGGAAGCAAAAAAAAAAAAAAAACGATAAAAGAAAGCATTGGAAAAGAAGAAGAAGTGTATTGCAGAAAATGTCCATTTCACAGAATGAAGTCTCGGATATTTACTGGTGGTTTAAGTGTTACTGAAAGGTTCTGCTCCTTCCAGACAGCGGTTCACCAAATAACACGCATTTAATCTGGAAGCAAAGAAAACGACGGATAGATCACATCTCTCTTCCTGATTCTAATCGTAGCTGCTTCTAAACTTTTCCACTCGTGTACCACGATACTTTCTCAAAAACCCTCTTCAACTTTCCCCGGCTACTTCCTGCACAGATTCCAGGTGACACCGAGCAGCATACCAGACAAATTTCTGTCAGCAAAGCCACCAATCGCTCTCCTTCTGTCAGTCCTTTGAAAACAGCAACAACAACAAAAAAAATGGAGCGGTGCCAGTTTTGCAGACCTGAGGCTCGCTACGACACCTGCACGTGTGCAGGTGTTGCGTAACAGTCCAGAAACATGGCATTTCAGACAGCCCTTACGTAAAAAGCTGAGGTTGTTTTTGAGGCATTTGGTGAGGCGCCTCGATTTTTGCCAAAAGTATCATGTCAGATGTCCTTGAGTGTGTCTTGTTCTGGGAAAGAGAATGCTTCGCAGTTAAAAAAACCAGAATGTGGTCCGGTGGTTTCACTTTACCTGAGCCGCCGCTATCCAGAGCGGCTAGGAGGTCGCTCAGGTGTGAGCGGACAGGGGCCAACGTGGGGGTTCAGGATAGTTTGAAGCCCCAAGCTACTGCCGATAGTGTCACTGGCAAGTCGCCTCTAACAACTGTTGTTAATCAAGGTCTGTATTTATAACAAAATTAGATTCAATTTTCATTACTGACCAATCCTACAAGATGCTGGTGAAGATTCTCAGTCATCCGGGTCATGGTCATTCCAAGAAAAAGTAAAAAAAAAACAAAGCAACTGGACTTGTTATCCGTAGTAGAAGACGTCCGGTTGCTTTGTTTTTTTTACTTTTTCTTGGAATTCTACAAGATGTGGAAGATCGAGTTCAGTGTGTGTTTTTGAAACATCAAATGTTCCTTGTTTTAGGCAGGAAAAACCATCAATGTGACACTCTGTGGCCAAATTAAAGCAAATAATCATACAAGATGGCAGAACAGTCCTGTAATCATATCAGATGAGAAAGAGAATTTCCCCCATCTGAGATACAGATGAAGACAGAAATTCATAAAAAAAAAAAAAAAAAAGGGAAGACCCCTTCCTCACCAGCCCAGTGAAACCAGAACCAGCTGCAACTCACTGCCTCCAGCCTCTGCTAATTAACAGGTTAGCACAGAACCACAGGGTCGCTGCACGCGCGCAGGTTGACATAACGGTAGCACAAGGATTTTCTCATGACTGTGAGAGGTTAGAAAAACCGTCCCGTCTTCACGTGAGGCGGCGATGCAATTTAACTGCGGACATGTGAGCACTTAAGCGCCTTAGAAAAAAATGCCCTCCGTTTTCCCTACCGGGAAAATATGAGTTGCAGCTGCCGCCAGCGGCGTAAAACTCCAGACTTCCCAACAGCGACGCTCATTCATTTAAAAAAAAAGGGAAGTTTAAAAGTGAAACGGCTGAAGAGACCAAAACGGAAAGGAGGGGTAACCTTCCCCCCCAGAAAGTCACGTCAATGAATCATGGGGATGGAAAAAGGGAGCTCACGAGTTTGAAGTTAATTATGAACAAAGAGGAAAAAAAGGGGGGGGGGGGGAGAGAGAGAGAGAGAAACTGTAGTGGAAGAAAGGCAAGAATTTCTTTAAATAAGACATTATCCACAAAAGACGAGAACGTGAGCACCCAGGTTGTAGCACCTTCAAATTAAAGCTGAGATACTCACTCCTTCAAGAACAGACTTGTTTCTTCCACCTTAAACCATCAAAGCAGAAGCAGCTTTCTCCTTTTACGGTTTGGCAAAGCCTCTCGGCTGACTTGAAGTGCAGGAAGGCAGGCAGCCAGCAGCGGGGGGGGAGAGAGAGAAAGAAGAAAAAAACAAAACAAAAAAAACAAAAAAAGAAAAAAAAAAAGCCAGGAGAGAAAGCAGCAGGAGAGGGAAGAGACAAGGCAAGGCTGAGATGGGGGTAAGGAGAGTGAGAAAGTAAGCTGAGAAGAGTGTGACTGGTACCAGCAGGCTTCCCCAAGTCCACACCCTCCCTGACTCACATGGTCCATGAATGGCCAGCCTTCAGGAGGAGAGGGAGGGAAGGAGGCAGAGCCAGAGGGAAACGGGGAGAGCGAGCGTCCCGTACGTCCGTAAGGGATACAGCTGGGGCAGCGGGGGGAGAGGGGGGCTCATTTAAACCCCCCTGTACCGAAACAATTCAAAGTGAAATCTGAAAAGCTGCTGCACGACCGCCACCCCTACAGTAAACGCTCTCCTGGTTACACCCTGTGTACTCCCTGAAACACACCACTCTGGAGTTGTCAGGCAAGTTTCCTCCCCCCCCCCCCCCACCACCCATCCACCCCCACCCATCCACCGCCTTCCCTCATCCGGGTGGGCCGATCATATTATTCACATGGAGCAGGCAAGAAATCAGAGAAGACTCTGTTATCATGAAGGGCGCTATTGTTGTGCCTTTCCTGGCCCGCTAACCAGCCAACACCCATAAAGCAAAACTAGCCTCAATTTCTGTCTCCTCTGGTGGGGGGGGACAATGTCATGACCCAAGTGCCCCCCCGAGTTGAGTAGATGCCTTATAACAATGAGGCATCTACTGATCTGACAGACATTAGAGCTGCATTAACAAGCCAACATTATGTTAGCTAGCTAATGCATTTCTAAACCAAAACCGGCCTTTTCTACTTCTGCTTGAGTTTGTCCTGCAAGCAGGAGGAGAAAATAAGAAGTAGGCATGAACCGGCAGCTGATGGAGCCGACGTCTGTCCAGGGCTGGATGGAAAAGCGAAGGTAGACAAAAATAAGTGCGGCCAAGTAGACATGACTCATGAAGATAATGCTTAAAAATTCCTCTGCAGGCTCTGCAAAGGAAACCACTGACTCAAATGTCAAAGCCACACCCGGCCGAGCCAGGCAGGAACATGAGCAACAATTACCAAAGCCATTTGGAAATACCTTGGGATCATCCTCATTTTAAAAACAAAAGCTTGCAAGCACACTTAGCTAGGATATGTATTTTGTTTTTTTTTTTATTATGACTTGTAGGTTTTGGTGGGTGAAGAATAAACAAGTCTGCTATACATTTAAAACGATCACATCTAAGATAATTGATGGAGTTGTATGAAAATCGTCAAGATTAAATTGATTTTAGTTTAAGGTCAACGTGACATTGTTCCCGTCAGTCTGGAAGGTACTTCTAAAAGCTGTGGGCTCAGTTTTTGTCTGCTTTAGTAGATTTCTCCCAAATGGACGCTCCATCCATCCACTGTGGTTGAGACGGGACAAACTCTACCTACGACCCCCCATCTGTGGGTTAGTGAGGAATAATGACATTATTAGTACAAGCAGCTCAATTCAGCCCTCTTTGAATGGTGCCTGGACGTTAACGGGCCGGGCAGGGAGCCACTGCTCTGTCAAAATAAAATGAGTCCTTTATGATGGTCACCCCTCTGCTAAGGATGCCCTCAGCTCTTCTTCCATCTAGGGTGTAGGGGGCTATGTCCATGCCTTTGATACGGGGGACCCGGGTTTGAATCTCAGTTGCATAAACAAGGGAAGCCGCGTGCCTGTGCAATTTGTACCGACTTGCACTGCAAAAACGGATCTTAAAATAAGTAAAATGTTCTTAAAATTTGTGTTTTTGTCCTTGATTTGAGCAGGTAAACAATATTACCTGCCAATGGAATGAGTATTCTGACCTCTAAAATGAGATAATTAGACATCCTGCACTTTAAATAAGATGGAAATAAGTTGTTCCTATTTTAAGTGCAAAAGTCTTATTCCATTGACACACAATTTTAAGAAAATATTACTTGTTTTTAGTTCTGTTTTTGCAGTGTGCTGTGGTGAGCCCTGAATAACAATAATAATAAAAATAATAAGCGATGCAGCCAAACTCACTCACTCACTCTTGGAAATACCTTTGGCTCCCCAATCACGGAGCAGTTGGTCTTATAAACGGCAGAAGCCTGATGGCACACAAGTACATTTTTTATTAAAAATATATTAATAAATAAAAAGATAGACCAATTGATTTCCCCCATTTGTACACCCAGTGTGGTTCATCCCAGATTTCTAAGGCTGGAGGAGGAAATTTGTGAAATCGTTTGACGTCTCACCTGAGCAGCACTTTGGTAAACTTTGAGTTTGCCAACAAACCCCAAGCGGGGGATTGTGGGATCATAAGGCGTCGACGCTGTCTGTAATAACCCTTGCCAACACCCACTTTTCACATAAAAGCTTAATTTGGCTCCCGGCTCAGGATTATAAGCTTCGACATCTCATTTTACCTTTAAAAAGCCTTGCTTCACAGCTTCATCTTCAAGTTTGCTGACAGGTACAATTCTGCCAAACCCTGATTACAATCAACGCTGGAAATCACCTCACTGATATATTCTGATTTAACTTGGGGAAAACAAAATAACCAAGTCATCCACATTTTATCTATAACTCAGGTTGTGGAGGCCGTCTGAAGCAGTTATGTAAACCTGAGCAGCGCTGACATGCGAACCGGCAGCGTCTCCAAACACTGTATTTTACATAAGACCTGAAGCTTCGCAGCACGATTCAGATGTCTGAAAAACGTCATACACGTGAGCGTGCCTTGTAAATAGTCTGTGGTGTTACTGCGTTACTGTTTCCAGCTGAGCAGGTTTGACCTAAACACTTCCACACTAGGGACGGGGGTGGGGGTAGAAGCACTCCAGTGCACTTTAAACCCTTCCCTCTGAATACCAAAACACACCTAAGCAAAAAAAAAGAAATGAACACAAAGTATCAGGTAGATGCAGAATGAAGCGTTTCACACTAGACGGTCATCTTGACCTACGAGACGACCCCCCCACCCTCCAGTCTAGAGTCCATTAGGGTGTGGGAATAGAAAACGTTAAAGGGAATTATTAAGAGTTCAGAAAGATTGTAAACTCTGATTTTATCGCATTCAAAAGTTACGCTTATCAGCAAAGTGGCCCACATTCTGCATGTGTCAGTATGTGATGGAAAGAGCAGAAACAAAAACAAACAGGCACTTGTTAAGGCGAGATCTCGTTATCAGCCCATTTTTTAAAGCCCAACTTTAATTGAGCTCTTTTAATACAAAAGTATTAATAAGCCACAAGCAGAGCATTACATTTCCAAGAGAAGGGTGGTATTAATCCCCACCTGTGTGCGGAAAATATCCACCCTGCTCGTTTCTGGGCAGCAGGCCAGTGAAATAGAGTTATGTTCAATAAATTCAAATACTGATGAGGCTCGTTTGTCATTTTGAAAGTGCCTTTTGGGACAGAGATGTAAATGAGGTGTGTCAAAAATTAAGCCATTTTTTTAAAATTGGATGGAATATTCTAACCTTAAATGACTTGTTTTCATTCACAGCAAGTTGAAAAATCATCATAAGGCTTGAAAACGTCAACTAATCTATGTGACGCTTTCCACTTGGAAGATGTTTATTTTGGTAAGTGGATTCTATGGTATTCTATTTTATTTAATATGGCTGTACAACAGTCTGGATTAACGTGGAAATCAGGTTATAATACATGGACTTTCATATAAAAGCAGCTTGAGGTCCGTTCTCACTTAGACTAAAACTTTGTTTTTTTTGTAATTACTCTTCAACATTGAGGGGCTCATATTGTATTTTGAACCAATCTACTAACAATTTGATGGTATAAACCATTATTCCAGCTAAAAAAAAAAAAATCTGGAAACGGTGAATGCCTCAGCGTTGCGTTGTTTGAGAAGTTTCATCAATGTGTCACATTGTGTTACACGTGCGATTTGTTTAGGCTGTTCAAATACCACCTTAAGCCCGTCAATGCACTTTCATCCCTTCTACAATGAAGCAGCTTCACAGGGAAGAGCTTTCCTCGAGGCATTGCTGCAAAAACGAGGTATTATTAGTAACACCGGACTATTGCACGTTGACCATTACGCAAACGGTGACAGCACGCAAAAACTGTTATAGTCAGAATCAAGGAAGAAGTGGAAGACGGCCATTATTACATCACAAAAGGCAGTAATGCATAGCCAGTAAACCCTGTAGGGCCACATACTCAAGACAAAAATATCAGGAGCATGCTCTTTGTTCCTCTGGCTGAAAAAGCAAGTGGTCTGGTCTGTACGGTCTCATGTTTAAGAGCTATGGGGATACGGCCAGTTTCACTATACGTAGCATCCGATCTCATCCCAACTCGTTCTGCGGCTGCATCATCGAAAAGCATGCAAGGCAACAGAAATACTCATTTTGGACTTGCCCAGCCTGTGCATCCAACATGTACTACGACATATTTTCTAAAAACAGGGGACGTTACACAGGGGCTATTTATGTAGCGATCAAGGAAGTAAAAGTTGATTTTGCACCACACACACACAGGAAATCCATTTTTAACTATTGAGCCGTGCCCAGCTTTCACCCAAAGCCATCTAGATCAAAATTATCTATAAATATAGATCATCTATGCTAAACTTAGGCTTTTATTGATATGCAAGACTTGCCACATATTGTAAAGTGTCAGGAGAGCAATTATTAGTGCCGTGTGGATAGATTATTTAAAATCTGTAGAAGTTTGTGGTCTTGTTGCCGGTTGAAAGCAGCAGCTACGTTGCTCGTCATTAGCAAACAGATACCAAGCAAATCGCAGGGAAAGATGACTTGTTCCATGAGCTATGATACATCCGCTGCCTGTCACCTGTCTTTACAAGGTGTTGGCTCAGGCCGGAAACAGCAGAGAGTGCATTCCATCGCTTTTGATGACCAATGGGGCTTCTTCAAAATGTGAGGTTTAAATGCAGTTATCCACAATAGAACGGGCTTTACTATAAAAACACGTTTAAAAAACAACATTGTACCAATCGGGCTTATCCTGAGCCACTGCAAATCCTCAAACTCTCATTCACGCAACCGAGTACATATCCCTTATTTTGATTTGCTTTTTATTACACAAGTGATTTTAAAAACTATGCATTTAATAAACAAGAAAAATTACTTTACAAAAAAAAAAAGGTTTGGTAGTGGCCTGCCAACCACAGGTCAACAGGTAATTGGATGATTCTGATATGTTTAACGTCTCTAAATTGATTTTTTTTTTAATTTAGATGAAAAAAACAAAAAAAACCCAACATGAACAGAGAATTGGCACTAAAGCAGCTGGATTTTCTTTCAACACTTAGCTCAAAGATGTTGGCAATCAGAGTTTAGTACGGAGGGCGGATCATGCATGTTTGTTTCCAGGCATCCATTCAAGATGAAAGTTAAAAACAATGCTCACTACAAAACACAATATAAAATAAAAAGTTTAATCTCCAGAGCCCTCCAGAGTTGGCAGCCCCCCCTCCTCCTCCTCCACGCTGAGGAATGCTGCTGGACCTGCTGGGAGACCGACATGATAGCATCCTGCATTGTGAGGAGATCTGGGTGTGTGTAAATCGTGGGAGGGTGGGGAGTATCATCCCAAACTTAAAATATTCAGATCGACACCAACTTCATTCCCTTCTAGTCTCAGCAAGGACTCAGGTTGCAGTAACTTTCCACGGACAATTACGGCTGCATCTCATGCATGTCCAGGTTACACAGCATACCTGTCGTCTCAAAAGACGCACGGGGAACGTGTTTACAGGCAAACACGAAGGTTCATTTCGGTTTGACAAAATGCCAGGTGACAGAGTGTACGCTTGTTAGTATCGCTTAATGGGTGACCATGAAAAACCAACCTGGTAGGAAGGTTGGGGTTTGTGCAAGACTTTAACATGAGTGGAATGAAACCCTCCACCTTTGTCAAGATCGCTTCAACCACAGGGCTGCAGAAAGAACAGGAACGCTTACAAAGTGCTCAACAAATGAACGGCGACTTTTTGACTCTGATCCACGAGTCAATAAGAGCCAGATAAGACGCTTGGTCCCGTCATACGTCTGCATGAATCATAGTTTACAACACCGGGTTTTTATTCTCCAACCTTTGATCTGGTTTTTCAAAAGTGAACGCTCCAGCTGCTCAAACAGGCGGAAATCGCCCTCGCCGGCGGTTACGACTTCCTTATGGATGTGCAGAACTGCGGAAATTTAAATAAAAGGGATCGTTGAAAGTCAAAGCAACACCAGCGTCAGGTCACACTTCCTTTCTCTGCATTGTGAGCAGAGTTACACGGCCACCATTAAACACGAGGCACACATCGTCATGCGGTCCAAGCCAAGCAGCGTTTCGCCTGGTCGACCCCTTGAAGCCGGGAACTTTGATGCCACCCGGAGAGCGTGCAAAGAACGAATCCACGACAACAAACCTTTATCCAGAACTCACCAAGAGTTACATGTGTCATAATAATCCAAAGACAAGCAACAATGATACATTTTTTTTTTATTCTAAGGAGATGCTGTGCGAGAAGATCAGCCGGAGAACTTTGGTTCGCAACGCTCCAGCGGCTTTGTGCATGAGCATGAAAACAAACCGAAGCCTTAAGGGGACTTTATGCTAGTAGTTGAATGTAGTTGCGTGATGAAACTAACATCGCAGCCCTTGTCGGGAGGAGGCACGTTCTGTCACCTTGGTCCATTAATGACATCTTGACTCTAAGGTTTACCGCATAAAGGCGAGTGGGACGTGCCAAGCAGCACGGCGGAGTCTAAAAAGCAAAAAGGCAGGGCTTTAGTGGAACAGCCACAAAAAGAGATACCCATTGCAGTTTAATACTGAAACTTTCCCCGACCATTTACCTACTGCCTCTTGCTGATACGAGCAGATTCTCTCTGCAGTCACCCCTACTGTTTAGTGTTGCACATAAGACCTGCCGTCACAAAAAGCATGCTTTTTTTATTTGTGTAGATGACAACTTGCCCTAGCTCAAGCTTTAGGATTTAAACAATTAACCCCATGCCTTACTCCGCCCACATCTAACATTTGAAAAATGTGCCTGAAGGAGTTGGTGCCCGGCGGACCAGGGAACGTGCTGGGGGGGCGTGTCCTGGGCTACTAAAACAAATTAATAAAAGCTAAATAAACTAACCAAATGCTAAGCTAATAAATCGGCAACCTGAAAAATGAATAGAAAGATCGCAGCGGTCACTATTCCAGCTCTCTGCAGAGGCATGATGCACGAGACGGAGCCGCTGTCGTACCCCACAGCGGCAGAGCTGCTGACCTCAGTTTTGCTGGGTGAGCCAATAGCAATCCAGATTTAAAATTAAAATGCAATGCACTCATTAAGCCCCAAGTACGTCGCACCACAGAGCCTGTTTTAGACACAAAAGCAGGAATTTTAACCAATGAGCAGGAAATTGTCAAAAATCATGATCTGGACATATAGACAGCGCGACAAGACATCCACTTTTAGCTAGTTTACTAGCAAAAAGTTCTTCAAATACCAAAATTGACATGCTCTGACCTCAAGGCGAGGATCAGCAGAGAACAGCGAAGCAGTGGAGGTTTTGGAATGAAAAAATAAGGAGTTTACATGCAGGAATGCTGCAATGCTTTCACAGCTACGGTGGTGAGTTTAACTCATGCTGAAACCTCCAAAACCTCCCCCAGAGGGCGTAAGACTCAAAGCTTCATGCACCGGTGCGTTTGTGTTTTGCTCAGCCCAGAAAGCCCCCCCCCTCCAGCTGAACACACACGGGGAACACTGGGGCGGGTAACTCTCGTCATTAGCTCCATTGGAAACATCAAGTTGAAATGTGCGGAGATGACACAGAACAGAGAAAAAACGACATCCATTAATCTACAAATGTATTATTAATGCAATATCAATAAACAACATCAACAGGGCAAAGAACGGCTTGGATTGCAAATGAATATTAGTTATAATCGAGTGCCTGCTGCACGCTCCCTGGTATAATTGGTTATCTGTGATGCTTAATGCAGCCGAAAAAGGACTTAGAAAGTGAAGTGGTGGTAAAGTCATTGGGAAAAAAAAATGTTTATATCGTTGCTGCAAAGCCAAAGCAATGTTGAGTTAAAGTACTGAATTATTTCTGCTCATATGGATGTTGCATCCTCATTATTGCCGATGTCATCTAGCCCCAACATGTCCCTGATGTGTGCCGATGTGTAATTCAACCCCCCCTCCCCCACAAACAGGTTTCCAGGCCAGAGTGAGAGAGGCATTTCTTTTATTTGATAGCTGCGTTTACCTTGAGCATTCAGTTATACAAATAAAGTAGAGGTCTTAAGTATGGACAGCCTCAGTGACTCAGACCTTAAAATAAACAATTTACAAACTGTTATACATCCCGTTACCTACAGTTTACCCTTCAGCAGACGGAGGCGTCCCAAAAACAGCGACAGGATTGGTTCACAGACTCACAGGAGAGGAATTATCCGACTTAAACCAAATGAAATGCTGCCCATTAGTCACGTCACTTAACAGTTCTTTCTCTCGCTCTGAGTTTTTGGAAGCGATCCACCGGCCAATGATTAACATTTAGCCATTTAAAGACCAACGACGGTGACTCAACAACATGCAAAGTCTCAACTGAAACGTTCACAACGGAGCTGTGACCCTTTTCATTTATTAACCCAACAATCTTTAACCGCGGTTTAGCATAAATTGCTCATCCTCATGGAGTCAGGCTGGCCTAAAGTAACAAAAACGTGCGAGTTATTCACCTTGAATAGAACGAGTCAGGCGATCCAAGCTCTCTAACAAAGCTACTAGAGCCCATACGACACCGGGCCTCGAGTAAAGAACAAATGTTTACGAAGGGCCGTCGTTCTGAAGGCAGCCATTAGCAGCGGGTTCAAACCGTCTGGAGAACACACAGAAGACGGCTCTGTCAAAGCGGGATCCATCTTTCTGTGCATCGGTAAACTAAATCCCTAACCAGAAACCGTGTTTAACCACAACAGTCCCTTCAGGCATTTACCCATCAAACCTGACGGCAAAAAACCAGTGGAGAAAAAAAATTAAATTCAGGAGCTCCGCGTAACAGGAAGACACCAATCAACAGAGGAACGTCCCACTGCAACTACAAAACTGACCACAAACATTATTAGTAAGAAGAAGAAGAAAGAACCAACATCATCTCTTATATCCTCTCCTGCTTTGCCATCTGCTCTCTCCTCCATATGCAAACCCTTCAGACAGGATGTTGACTTTAAAGCCTGATGAAGTGATAAGAGGAAGGCACAGCACTGGCACCGTGTTTATATTACCTGCAGAGCTGAGATACGGGCTGGTCGACCTTGAGACCATGTCATCCCCACCATCGTTGGTTACCGATTATGTTTGCATTGTCAACAGCCCACAATCTCACACAGCTAACTCGCTAAAAAAACAAAACGGCATCAATGCTAACCAGCTGGTGAGCAACTGACACACCTTGTCCCCGTTTTATTTTTAAACAGCGCATACAGCAGGTTATGCCTAATCTAAGTAGATCACAGTTTAGTTTTAAAATTCATTTAGGAGTGGCGTCATTTTAACCAATGACAGAAAAAAGGGAACATTGTTTGGAGCAACAAATGATGCTCTAAACGGCTTCACATCAGAGCGCTTTCTTATTCCAACGGGGAAGTGATACTAGCCAGGCTTACACACACATTTCCTTGTGCGGACTGAAATGAATTCAGATTGGAGAAAAAAATAAAAATACTTAAATACATCAATTACATGGGCACAAAATCAATCTGATCATGATGTATGGTTACTTGTGCCAGGCTTTAGTCAAAATAATAGCACTTTGACAGTGAGTCAGCAAACAGAAGTTGTACTTCTGTATGTGCTGAAAAAAGGAAAATAAGATTTTTTTTGTTTTTTTTAAACTTTATTGAACAATCACAGCAAACATGGAAAGCATTCATTCATCCGCGGCGGATGTGTGTCCTTACTGTATCTTCTGAGCTCCCAGAATGGACCAGCACCAGGTTCTCTGGATGCGTGCGCATTCAGAGCATCTTGCTCTAATCCAAATGACACGATCGGAACAAGTGCTCAAATGGGCGCCGTCCAGATTAACGATGGGAATAAACCAACCGTCTCAATCAAAATGAGATTTAACTCGTTCCAATTGATTCAATTGCAATGTTCCAATCGGTCCTTTGTTCTGATTACTTACGTCCGGCAGTGACTTAGTTTAAATGCACATATGCATGATGACAAAAGAGAGAAAATAATAAAAAAAATTGAGTACAGCACTCCAACTAGATTGATATAGCAGCGTCACCATGAGTTAAGTTAGCAGCACTGTCCAAACAATCAAGTTAAAATAACATAATTGTGTGTTTGTTTGTGGTTAAGGGGGTGTTAGAGGCTTAGAGTTAAAATAGTAACCGGCATTCTGTGTGGGGCATCTGTTGACTCACTTTACCTGAGCCAGA
This sequence comes from Fundulus heteroclitus, assembly GCF_011125445.2. Taxonomy (NCBI): domain Eukaryota; kingdom Metazoa; phylum Chordata; class Actinopteri; order Cyprinodontiformes; family Fundulidae; genus Fundulus; species Fundulus heteroclitus. The sequence continues at coordinate 24,315,508 of NC_046369.1, read as the reverse complement.
TGTTGGGAATGGGCCAACAAATTTTACAATTAACCCATAGGTCACATCAGGAGACGAAGACTGACAACAACCATTATGTTTTACAGCTCAAAAAGCAGAAACTCAAAAAAGTATTCCCAGGTTTATAACAACAATAAAAGAAAGAAAGGGCGATAACTGAGCTCATCTGGATTGTTGAGCAACTGCAGTTGGTGTTTTTTGCATAATTATGAAATCAAACGCCAGTGTCAAAAGTCCATCATGCGGCTGCCTAGTAAATAGTTAGTATGCACACCGGTTTCTCTTTTTTTTTTTTTTTTTTTAGGTGACTGCTTTACTGGAATGCATGCGAGCATTTGTTAAGGAACTCGTCTCATCTGGTTGATCAGATATCCGTCCAAGTAACGGGAAACACAAACAAAAACAGCCTGAACGCTGCCTTCATCACAGCTCAAACCGGAGCATCCTCCTCATCACCTCCCACTCAGGACGGCGACAAGCGGACCAGGGTTCCCTTCAAAGCACAGCGGCCACGTCAATGGGATCATTGTCCGCAGCACAGGTGCAAAACCCGACACCCTCAACAATAACAAGGGCAATTGGCCTGAATAAAAAAGCGGATTTATATATATATATATATATATATATATATATATATATATATATATATATATATATATATATATATATATATATATATATGAATAAAAATAAAAAAATAAAAAAAGTACACGTCCTGAGAGCAGGATACAACCTCATGACCATACCGGATGAGACTTTTACCGTTGTCATCTAAAAAAAAAAAAAAAAAAAAAAAAAAAAGTAATAGCTTTTAATTCCCAAAATGTCTTAAATTACCACCAGAAGCGTTAAGTTTCTGTAAAGCGGTCCAAATATTGTGTTGTACAAAAATCATTGCAACATGCGCGTTTTACGACCCCCCTTCTCTTTTTTTTTTTTTTTTCCACCACCTGAAAGTAACCCCGAGCACAAAGAATACTACATTTCCCGTCAGCAAAGCTGTTTAATGGCGTGTAAAAGTGGACGAGAACGCTACTCACTGTTTTTTCGCTAGAATAACCCGCCGCCCAGTCTGTTGAAATGTGCCAGATAAATGGAGGAAACTCGTGTCGCTGTCAAGTCGGCTCCGCTTCCTCCTTCGTTCCGCTTAAATCTTCCTCCCCCGGACCCAGCCCTCCGAGGGCGCCGCGAGAAGGTGGAGCCACCCGGCACCGATGACACCGAGGCCGGGGTATGGGCGGAACCAGGCCCGAACCACACTGTATCACATGTCGCTCCTGTCCAAATCAAAATTCATCAGTGGAAGATTCTCTATTATTTTTTTATTTCTCTCTCTTCCAATGAAATGACTGAAATATGCGACACAGATAAAAGGCTGTAATAAAAATGAAAGTTTCATGAAAAATATTGGGATAAATATAATATAATATATATATATATATATATATATATATATATATATATATATATATATATATATATATATATATATAATAGTTTATTTTTTTTAATTTTTTATTTTTTTTACTCTTTCTGGTTTCATAGTTTAGGCAAAACAGCCTGGCGGGTCTGGTTGCCTTTACTGTGTTGGGGCAGATTTGCTCAACAAGTAAGGGGCTAATTTAATACCCCCCAATGCATATTTGACTTTATTTAAAGGGGACATATCATGCAAAATCCACTTTTTTTAACCCTTATATACATTTTGTTGTGTACTTGGGGACTAGGAGTACAGAAACGTCTAATTTAGTCTCCAGGTTCTCTTATGCTGCGTTCACACCAAACCCGTTTTGAGTGTAAAGGGCGTCTATGGTAGCCTCGTGAGACCATCGTGATCTCGCGAGCTTTCAAGGTTTCACTCGCAGATCAGTCTGGCTACTTTCCGTTAAAGAAAATTTGGAGCCGTTCACCAAACGAACGTCCAATCAGCGTTGGCTTTGAGGCGGGTTGAGGTGTGACGCAACGAGAAGCGCGACAGTTCAGTCTAAAGAACATGGCGGCTTCAGCCGATGAAACTAGCGTTAGTGTGGCTATCGAGCAAGTTTTATCGGAATTACAGAGTATTTCTTTGCTGAGCTAACGAGCCTTTACCTGCAGCAGCAAGAGTAGCTTGGCTTGTGGTTGTGTTTTCGTCGTCGCGACGACGAAGCATGTTGACGAGTACGTCATATGGTTCGTTGATCTGATTGGTTTATTTGGCCCGTCTATCACCAACATAGGCCAATCAGCTAACCAGTATTTTCGCCCCTTCCCAAAATTACTTCAACGGAAGGTTTCCAGATGGATATGCGGAGCAAATCCATCTGGCGGAGTCAGGTAACGTCTATGGTGGATGCTAGGAGCATCAAGAGGTCCTGCAGCATGCTTTGAGCTCTGAGCATCCGAACCGGCAGATGCTAGAGTTGGAAAATCTGAACTTTTGCAGGTGGATGCAGAGCCTCAACCAATCAGAGAGACTCCGCTATGTGACGTAGTGGCAGATTTTCCAACAGGACGAAAGGACCATGAAAAGTCGGGAAGTCGACTATTATCTATAGTCAGTCTCGCCATCATTACAGAGACAGTAAAGGACCTCGCCTGTAGGAGGATTAGTGAAGATCTCAGGTTAGTTATCTGAACTATCAACATGGTAAATATTTTCCCGCATTTGAGGAAAAGAACAGGGTATCTCCTCCCAACGTGCGTCAGGACAGCCTGTCCACACGTTGCTGACGCTTTGGCCACTTTTTTGATGCTCAAATCATGCTCGGCGTGAACACATTACATTATTTTTTGAACAGTAATGTCACAGTATTTGCAACAGAACTGCTAAACAGGGTCATGGACTTCTGGCTAACCAATTTTATGAATCCGCCATTTTTATTTTTCACTACGATTTTGTGAGTCTTTTTCATTTAAAGGGACGGCACAAAAACGAGTTGCTCTCGGATGTACCTCAGAAAGACGGGCTGTGGGGCAACAATAACAAGGAATTCAGACCAAAGTGTGGCAGTCCCACTTTATATGGACTACAACAGAATGATTTATACGTGAAAGGGTCTCAAAAGCATTTTTAATAAAAGGTACAATAACCCACATCTTGTCCAGGCAACAAAGAGAATGTGTCCCGACATTAAGAAAGAGACAAAAACGACGAAGGGGGAACGTTTACCTAGACTCAGAATAATCTTTATCTGGTCATGAATCTGTGAGCAATCATTGAATTTGACTTTGGTAACACAGTGTATACACATATGGTATACCTATAGGCTATAATCAACAATTTCCAACATTCGTCTTCTACAGTTAAGCCTGAATTTATTTTTTAAAAATACTTAAGATTATAAGAATCTTTTAATTTTACAGATATATTTCTTCTAATAGGAGTAAAATGAACAGACAGAATCCTGACCTGAATCTGATAGAGAATCTATGGAAGGAGCTAATGTAAGGGTGGACAATAATTCAGTATCAATATATATCACAATACAACTTTATTCAATAAAGGTGACATGACGTTTCTAATATACATTACAGTCTATGCTTACAGAATTTGTCACTGACTGACGTTCTGGGTTTTCTGTAATTATATGTGTTTTATTTTTTTAAAGCAAACATTTCTAAAATGTTATATTGGAATAGTTTTTTTAAACATGGCAAGATAATTGTCATAGGTTTGTACAGGCATCTGTTGTGGGCATTCTTTGCACTCTTTCAGGGGTTTTTATTTTGTTTATATCGATATTGTAATTACATTTTATTGACAGAAATTAAGAAATGTATCGTGATTTGGACAGATCGTCCAGCCCTAAGCTAAAGATTAGGGTCATGGCAAAGAGGTCTTCCAACCTCACAGATTTGGAGCCCATGACCAAAGCTAAATGGTGAAAATACCAGTGGAAATATGCGAAAAGCTGGTCAGCAAAGCCAAAGAAGGTTTTTCCATTGAGAAGGGTGTAAATAACGTTGCTACTTTTTATTAGAATGTACATACAGACAAAGTATTTCTTTCAAAACTAATACTCCTTTTAAATCCATTTGTTTTCGTTTAAAGAAGCCCGTCTCTCATCTTCTGTCAGGCACACAGGTCTTAGATGAATCCTAATCATTTTAAATTAAAATCTGCCAGGGGAGTGACAGGACTGGGGTTTAACTGCGGCGACTTTGCCATTCGACACCCTGAACCAAGAAAGCTATCTGACTGACACGAAAAAACTAGAAAATACAATCAAATTGATAAGAAATGGATGCATTTTGTGGAAAGCGATTGAACAGGAAGTTCAAGTAGCTTCGTGATAACTTCTTATCTAAAAGAGATAATGCTTAATACGTAAATTATCACTGGGTCACGAACCACTGATTGAGCGGGCTTCCAACAGGCAGCCTACACTGTGATAAAAGAATCACATCTTTACGCAGTAGAGCTCTTGTTCAAAACTTATGATACCAAGATAAGATAAAAGCTTGCCTGAGTCTATGTCTCACCCATTGGCACCGTTTCACACAAAGCCATAGACCACTCCTTATGTTGGGTATTAGCTCATTTATGGCACATATTACACAAATTGAATAGAGACTTGATGATGGTTGGGTTTTTGGCTAAGGTAGATATTCAGATCCTGTGATTGGCTGTCCAATTTAATGATTGAAAGCAGGTCAGTGAACCTGTAATGCTTTGTCATCCAGCTATAAAGAACTTCAATGATTTACTCCTCTGTTTCCATTGGTGGCCTTTCCCACAGGCCGTCACCAAAATAGATTTCAGACAGAGTTTAGCCCAAAAAAAAAGAAAGAAAAAATAAACACAAATGGAAATTTACAACAAATGGTTTTTTTAACGTCACAGAGTCTTCTTATTTCCCAGAATCCAAGAGCACCAGTGATCCATAATTCATCTGGGTGTTTACACAGAAGTTGCCATTAAGGTACTATGAAATGAGCTGCTTTGCGCCACGTTAGCCACAATAATGTCAAGCATGTTTTCAGACAAAGTATGACACAGCCGAGCGCTGAATGACAGGTGAATGAAAAAGGGCCTGACTGGTAGTACTTCCTCCTCTGTTACATTTTTTGAAGATGACAGCGGCACTTTAAAACAAAATAGGACATAGGGCAAGGTGGATTTAATGCACATGTGGATCTGTGATTCATCAATTAAGAGTTGCAACTAAAATAAGATTGTAGTGTTTGCAACAGAAAACCAACAAGAGATTGAGTGTCAAGTTGCCATTTTATTCATTATTTTGTGGCTTATTTATACGGTATATTGAGAATTTGCACCAATCGATGACAAATAAAGGGTTATTCCATTCTATTCTATTCTGATTTTAATGGCCTTTAAATTATATTTTGGGTTAGCTACAAATACATTAGCTAAACCTGAGTTAAACCGATTCTAAATCAACAGCTTCTTGGAATAAATTGTGACATTGACCTATGTTTGGATTATTAACTTAAAATCTTTCTTGTCTTGTTGATCATTCGGCGTGTTTACACGACAAGACACATCCATCCGTTCATACACAGATCAACAGGGTCAGCAGCCCAGAGTTCAGTTTTTTGTTTTGTTTTTTGCCAAAGGACACTTCAACATGTGGGATTCGAACGCCGGGACGACTTTTTCCGGAACTACAGACGTTCCCATGCTGTAAAAAAAAAACAAAAAACAACACTCCTCCAAACACAATGGAAACTATTGTGCTGTGTCGTTTCCTCATAAAAGCTCTCTGCAATACAGAACTTCTTGTTAAGCCGAGTTACAGATGGATTCAGTTTCCACCTGATCCTCTTAGATTTAAAACAGATTCACTCTAAGCAGTTTAAAACTTTAAGATAAAATGTAAAAAAAAAAAAAAAACATTAACTAAATATTTGCAATGACTCAAAAGGTATTATCCACTTGATTGTTTTTATTACCGTATTATCTTTAACGATAAGATGTCTACATCCACAAACCAATGAGTAATTGCTGCCCTTTGTCTGGCTAAATAAAAATTATTTAGAGCTGCAAAGGTTACATGACCATTTGAAAAACGACAACTTATAACTTTTTGTAAACATCTACTACAGGAAATCTGTTGTTATTTGTAAAGGTCCCCCTTATTATTTCTATGTTTAGGTTTTAAAATAAAGAAAAACAAAACTTTTGCAAACAATTTCTTGAAAATGTGGAGGAAGAAAAAAAAAATACAACAACCCCCTCCTCCATGAAGGACAACTGTAAAAACTTTCATTTGTTATATATTTTAAAAGCAATAGTTGGATCCTAATCATTTTTAGCCAAATTTAGAGCGATTGTGAAAGGTTCAAAGAAGCCAATTGCTGCTCCGGAGCTGCAGGTTGCAGACCTTTGACCTAAACATTTAAATCCAAAACAACTAAATACACATCATACTCTGATCCAAATATTTCACAGCATAAAAATACATTAAAATAACAGAAAAAACATTGTTTTGTTTTTATCCTCGACCCTTTATAATAGCGTTGACAGCACAGCACATTGTTTTGACACCACTAGTGCAGTTGCAGTAATATAATCTGGGCACTTCATTTTAAGGTATTTTCCTCATAGTAAACAAATAATTTCCTGCCAACTATTAAACATATCAATTGCTGTTCCTTATTTATAACTTCCTTTTGGCTCCCGTGGGGCAGATGCATCAAATTAACAGTCAGGGCGACACCTAGTGGAGGTGTATGGTTAGTACAACACATGTCTGATTCTTTTTTTTTCTTCTTTTTTTTATAGTGTCCTGTCTGGCAATGTGGCATTAACAATTGTTGTCACATGTCTGATTCTGACAGCAATCCCAGCCTGACATGCTGCAAAATACAGACACGGACAAATTTGTTGGGACCCCCGAAGATCTACGTATAAACTGATTTTTTTTTTTTTTTTTTTTTTGCAGTTATATAGTCACAGATTTAATAATTTTATAATAATAAAAACTTTAATGTGAGTAAATTTATTCAGTGGGTAAAGTGTCATAATAAAAATTAAAAAAAATGCAAATTCTTATCTTTAACAACATTGCAGTCAAAATAAATATGAAATACCTTAAATTTTGTCAAGGGTTATAAAAAATGACTGTAAGCATCCATTCCTACAGTTTAAATTGACAATATACTCCATATACGGGTGTGGTTGAAAAAAATATCCTTTTTAACATCAGATCCAATAGTGATTCTCTTCAGAGGTTTTTTTTGTTGTTGTTGGATGAATGGATCCCTGGGTTCAGAGAGCACGCAGTCTTTTTTCTTTTTTAAAAACTTGCTGTTTTGGTAAGAAGTTGGTTGAATAAACGGTTGAGTTTGACTTCAGTGTTTGTGAGTTTTGTATCTAAAAATAGGTTGTAAGTAACATCATTAAACATTTGTTTAAATTTTCCTACAGTGTATTCCAACGGCTTTTTTTTTGCTTGCTTTTAATCTGTTTTATTTTCCAATGTTTTAATCATATAAAGCACTTTGCATTGACTTGCACTGAAATGTGCTATACAAATAAATTTGCCTTGAATTTTGATTGCACACGATCTGAGCTTGGGGCCAGAGGATTTGTGCCCCACGGCTGTCTACTGAGAGCTGGTGGACATGCGCACTGCGATTTCAGATATTCATTGTTTAAACAAATTTTGGCGGGCCGGTCCCAATAAGGCGCCTCAAGAGGATTTAACCTACTGAGCTTGTCAGTACTCTGGCAGACTTGGATATATAGACACAAATGTTTATAGCAGAGTTTTATTGGTAAGGGAATCAGTCTTTTTTACAATATTGTTCTATAAAGAACAATGTTTCGCTGATTATTGCGAACATAAGGCCCGTTTACACTACAATTTTTTAACAGAGTCCAGTCCAAGCTCGGTAACCGAGATAACTCTCGTGTGTAAATGGTCAGCAGACTGAACTGAACCGCGCTAGACATAACCGGACCGCGCTAACTGCAGACCAGTTCCCTAGTAGGTCTCGGACTGTTTTTTTTTTTTTTTTATCCCTGTTATCTGATAACGAAGAGCGCATGAGCAGACCGCGTCATCCCAGTCAGCTGTCCGCAGTTTTTCCGCCGTGTCTGGCTGCACGTCCCGATTCACACTCTATTCAGACAAATTTCAGACATTCATAATAATACTAGCTTCCTTACCGTGCCACACAGTTTCCAGTGATGATTCTGCTTAGCAGTGTGATGAATCTCAGCGTCTGTCATTGTTTCCAGCGTCTGTAAATCCTTATTAGACGTTCGTTTGTCTCATCCACTTCCCAAAAGTCGACTCTCTCAAGTAAATTCACCAATGGTTGCCTTCTTCCCCTGACTCTCCGCAAACACCTAAATATCACAATATCAAGCATAACATCCTGAATGTTACGGGCGCCGCCATTTTGATTTGCTCGGTCCCGCCTTCAATCCCAGAGAGCAGCAGTACCCGCAGATCGTCACTAGGAGGCGAGGAGCAACCAAGGAACCGAGATAAGCTTGGTGTGTAAACGGTCTGCTCGGCTTGGTTAACTGATCCAAGCTCGGACTGGTCTCGGCATGGATCGGTTTAACAAGGGTAGTGTAAATGGGGCTATAGAGCTCCACAGCGACATCTGATGGGGCTTGGGCCTAATGGCCCCAGATGCAGACACACCAAAGCTGTGTCCACTGACTGGACACACATGGTGGCATTGTTATTAAATTGGGCAATGTGGACGATTGCACGTGGTCCAGGACTGTGTTACAAAGGGGAGAACATGAGCGCTCCACATCGTTTTTAAAAAATAATATTGTAAACACGGAATCGTTTTCATCCACACAAACCCTCACAAATACAGCAGAGTGCTGCTTTAAACATGCCAAACACACGGGGTGCAGCGTATCGCAAAGCTAAAATCTATGTCAGCCAGTCAGAATCCTTTAAAGGTATACTATGCAACCGGGGTTGATTTTCCAGCGAGGCTCCCCCCAGAGGGCGAAAGTAAAAGTGCACTGTCGTAAAGATGCTCAGCTGTTCTGGTTTCTCTGTCAAACCAGGCGCGGTTGTTTTGAGCTTAGCAGACAGGCGAACGCAACGAAAAGTCAGAAAAACGGCAGTACAAACAATCACTAACACAGTGAAAGTATGAACATGCACACAGAGAGAGATAAATCATTCCAATGTTACTTACAATCACATCAGCAGAAACGCGAGGTCCCCGTCAGCCTTGCAGCCTTCTTTTTCTTTTAGCTCTCGCCATTCAGAAAAAGCTTGCCCGATGTTCACCCGTGTACGACTCCTCTCTCTGTCCAGAGCCCTTTTCCTCTTTCTTGCCTGCTCCGACATGGGCTTTCGCTGTTTTCTCGCTGGTTCCGCCATGATAACTGCACAAATATCGCCACTGCGCTAGCAACAAGCATGCCTTTCACTGGGGGCGTGTAGCAGTTCTCGCCGTAAAGCAAGACCGACTCTCGCGATGCACCAGACTTCTGAGCCTGTGGGTGCGGGCCGAGGGCTCTTGCAATTACAAGTACGGTATTTCCCCTACAGACCACCAGGGCGGCCGAGAAAACCTTAGTTCAACCTGAAATGACTCATTTAATCATCCAAAACGGTATGGAGCACATTAATTAACTGAAAAATGTTGCATAGTATGCCTTTAACACAACGGCAACATTGAATGGCATAGTGCCACAGTCACAACTTGCAGAAGAAGTGACACACCCGTGCAAAGATTCACGTGAGAACCGCCACTGGACATGCAAATAAGAAAATGAAAACTCCTCACTGGATAAACTGCTCACGTTTTAAGTAGCTCTTTCCTCCATGGTGCTCCTGGGGAGGAAGCTCTACTGACGGTATCAAAAACCTGCCTACACGACAGTTTGAGTCTTTAAGCATCTAAGATGTTCAGAAGTTTGTCAAGAATCCTATAAAGCTCTTTAGGGGGATAAAGAGAGGAGACAAAGCTGCCTCTGTCCACGACTCACTGACTCCCTTAAGGCGGTCGGAGCAACCAGGTTCGTTTGAAGACACTGGCAAACATAAAAACAACTCAGTGAAACTCTAGATGTTATCTCATCCCGTAGCCCACACGTTTATTTACACTCTTCTCCCTCCCAGAGAGGAGGGCCCTCATTAACAACGAGTCCAGACTCTGCCTCTTTCACCAGGTTGGGTTTCACTCCGGAAACCGAGACCTTCCATATTTCAGTGACACTCCGAGAGAAAACGGCGGGTCGACTGCCATGAGATTAGTTACCAGCTAAGGCTAACCTTGGTCATGATTTGAATCCGTGCTCTGGTAAACGTCCCGATTAGAGGCAATGAGCTGCCCTTTCTCTGAGTGCTGTAACTTCAACTCAAGCATCTCTACAAGGCAAAGAATTTTAATAGTAGGTTATTGAGACTTTAAAAAGAAAAGAAAAAAACAAGCAGACTGCCAGACATCCAGAAATGTTTGTGGGATCTCTGCTTCTGTCTTAGTGCGGCTCGTCAGACGGGTTGTTTTTTTTCTTAGGAGTTTTACCGGAGGGCTGGGCTTGGGCGAGGTGAGTGGGCTGGCTGCTCGTCTTACTGAATGACAAAAAAAAAAGGAAGGGGGCAGAATCAGGGTTTGGGAGCCCTTCTCCTATTTATACGTATAGGTTCTCTACAAACACACCCACATGTGGACACACACACACACAGAGACAGCAGAGCCCAGCAGACAAAGTCAGGATGTGACATCAGTCACAGGAAGAGAAACCAAACACTCTTTTAAAAGTCTTTTTCTGTGTTTGTCTTTGCTGCCGGGCAAAGTCAGAGGCACCCCCCCCCCCCTCACGTCAGACTGCTAGTTGACCATCAGAGAAGAAACGACTGAAAGGAGCAAGAGAATAAACGACCGAAAGGAGCAAGAGGGAACAGCTGACTCGGACTTCCAGGGGGAGTTTGGATCCTCTCTGAACTTTCGACAACTTTCCGCCACATTCCAAACTACCCGCTGCCGGACTTCAGAGAGGTAAAGCGCCGAGAGAGCGATCCATTCAGTTCATCTCAGACTCCTCTTTTGTCTTCATTACCGAATCTGTTTTATGTGACCATTCTCTCCCTCTCTCTATCTCTCTCTCTCTCTCTCTCTTTTCTCTGAGGAGTTTTATCACTCCGCTGTGTCAGGGACAAACTCGGACAAAACCAGAAAAGCATGCATGAAGTGTCTGTTTATTCCCAGAGCATGATCAGACATGCTTTGGCCTGGAGGTTGTTGAGACATGCGGAGTGATCCAAAGTTCCCGTCGTTTCGCCGTCAGCTCGTGGTTTCAGTCGTTAATGTGTTTGGAAACTTGCGACCGTTTGGCTTTAGGCTTTAAAAGCGTCTTCCCAGTTTCGTCAAGCGAAACTCTGGAAATGTGAACCCCCCTTTTTTTTTTTTTTTCCTTTATTGGCACATCAGCTGCTGTCCCATGACCACGTATTCACTCTCCCCCCACAACGGACCGGGAGCAATCCCAGAGTGAATGCTGCTTTATACAGAAAACCAGCCTCTGTGTATATTTATCCGGCTTTTCGTCGCAAATTATAACTTCACTCAAAGGCACTGTTCTAGCAAAAAAAAACAAAAAAAAAATGTATCTCAGTTTTTAACCTGCAAACAATGCTAGAGAAGCAAGAGAGGTTTCTGCTTTTTAGAAGTTGTAGCGGTTTCAAGGGGGGAAGAAAGCAACAGGAAATGGTAAGATCTGCAGTTTAAAAATGGACTTGGGACACAAATGCGGACATACAGTTGCGGCGACTGCATGTGTATTTAAAGCTCAAAAATGCAGGGGCGGCTACTGAAGTAAAGATGCCAAAACAAATCACTAAACTATGCTCCCTATTACCTTACATTTTTTGTAATCCATTCACAGTGCATTTTCTTCCACTCTGTTTTCTCCTGTTTAGTTTATTTACCAAAAGATTAAAGGTTTTCTGTCACGATGCCCCAGTCTGACTAATGAGATCGTTTCATTGAGGACGTTTATTTTGTAGGGAGTCGCGGTGTGGCATTTATTTTCTCAATTAGGCTTGACTCGAACTGCCTGACTCTTGTTCCAGCAAATTGCTGCTATTTTTAATTCCTGGTTGCCGCAGAAAGCCAACTGAAAAGGTCATATTTTGCTCACAGACCTCAAAGGAGGTAACAAAAGCACAACTTGTCCCCAGTTAAGAGGTTATTTTTCGGTTTATTGTCAGATGGTTCACCTTCAAACCGTCATGAGTAACAAATTAGCCAAGGTGCCAAGAGAAGTAGTGCATAGATGGCATAGTGAAAAGAAAAAAAAAGTGGGGTTTACTCACATTTTTCAGAAATAAAAATAAGAAAAGTGTGGCGTGCATCTGTATTTGCCTCCTTTAGTCAACACTTTGTTAAACCACTTTATGCCGCAGTCATCCATGTGTTTTGGGGAATGGGTCGACCAGCTTTGTCACCTAGACATGGACATTTTTGCAAATTTCTCTTTCCGAACAACCTCAAACTCTGTTAGACTAGATGGAGATAGTCTTTGAACATAGACTTTTCAGACTTTCCATGGATTATGCACCAAATTTAGCTTTGGATTTCTTAGCTCATCTTAGCTCCACCTGCATGTTTGATGTAGTTCTACAGAAAGGACAACCTCCAGTGTTGCCCTTTATTCAGCTCAATCCATCTTTCCATCAACTATGACCTGCCAAAAAGAAGCAGTCTCACATCATGATGCTGCCACCACCGTGCTTCGCAGTGGGGAGAGTGTTGTGCTAACTTCCCACCCCACTGCATTCTGCATGTAGCCTAAGAAGTTCAGTTTGGTGGTTCTTCAAAGTATTGATCCAGAAACGTTGAACCGTACTGTCCAGAAATGTATTTGTAACCAACTTTGAAAAGCACACATGATTCTCACCACGCAAGTGTGTGGCCATAACGTGAGCAAATGTGGAAAAGTTCACGCAGTGTGAACGTTTTTGCATGTAACTCTATGAAAACTAGAGAACCTGGGCCCAACGAATTTTGCGAAACCTTTTATTATTGTAGATTTTTTTTGATTCGACTCATTTACAAAACTATCTGGCAAGATTTAGTGGTGTTTCTTTTAAAACTCTGGACCGACAGAGACTAAAACCAGTGGACTGACAGGGAAGAGATCCACCCAACACATCTGTTGTTTGTCTCCACAGAAAAGTCTCTGCTGGAAACAAGGACTCCCTCCGATCTTCACATGACAGACACTGACCCCCGGTGACCGGATTCCAACCAGGCTCTTCCCTCTCATTCCCTCGGGAAGCTCGGTTTTTATCACACCCAGACGTATTCTTCATTGTGGAGCCCCTAATCTCCCCTCATCTCGGGGGAAGCGGCTGCGTCAATGGCGCTGTGTCTCGGACAAGTGTTCAGCAAGGCCAAAACGTTCAGGCCGAGGAAGCGCTTTGAGCCCGGCACGCAGCGCTTCGAACTCTACAAGAAGGCCCAGGCCTCGCTCAAGTCGGGCCTGGACCTGAGGAAGGTGGTCCAGCTGCCCGAGGGGGAGAACCTGAACGACTGGATCGCGGTTCACGTGGTGGATTTCTTCAACAGGATCAACCTGATCTACGGCACCGTCAGCGAGTACTGCAGCGAGCGTACGTGCCCCATCATGTCCGGGGGCCTGAAGTACGAGTACAGATGGCAGGATGGGGAGGACTACAAGAAACCCACCAAGCTGCCTGCTATCAAGTACATGAACCTGCTGATGGACTGGATAGAGTCTCTCATCAACAACGAGGACATCTTCCCCACCAGAGTAGGTGTGTGTGAGAACTTTACAAACGATAGCAATCACTGGCGTTATTGAGTCCGTGACCTGAATAAGGACCGGGTGCTTTGTGTAGTGAAGTGTTGAGGTGTCGGCCGGCTGTGCACCCTCATTACACTTTCAGGAGGAGGAGCATGCAGTTCAACACGAGGTTAATTAGAAAGCGATACTGACATTTAGAAGCGAATAGATAACAGTGGCAATATTTTTTTTCGTGACAAGTATAATGATTATTAAACTAATTAGGTGAGAATCCCCGGCACAAATGAGGGGTAGTTAAGTAGTTTCCTCTCCTGGTAGCGATCTGCAACCTTTTTGCATGGGTAGTCTTCTTGAAGTTTAAGTCCGGTTAAGGGAAAAACTTTAAAGAAAACAAACAGAAATGTTTGTGGGATAAAGAATTTGGATACATTTTTCATCACTCCGCCCAATGTGCTCATAAACCTTCCTGGGCAAGCAGGTACAATCCTTTTATGAACGTCTATGGCTAATGAGTCAAGATTTCCAACAACACTTTTATGCGCCCTGTGGGTCAATTCACTTAAAGTGTTTCTGAAAGGATATTTATTATTCAACCACTGCTGTCTGTTTATAACAAGGGGGACAAATAACCACCTAATGCAATCAAATATCACTAAACAATATGCTGGCGCAACCCCCCCCCCCAAAGCCATAATACAATCATTTAATCAGTCAACGTTTTCATAAAATATTGCATATGTTAATAGACGCAAGATAAAATGTTAGCACTCTTGCCTCACAGCAAGAAGGTCCTGGGTTCGAGTCCTGGGGTGTGTCTCATTCCGCCTACTTCTACACTTCGAACACTTAAGTTAGTTCTAAGTAGGTAGTGTAGATAACACAAAAAGTCAGTGCACTGAATGTACCCGGATGACCCCCTAAAAACGGGCACAAAATGCAGTGTGTAACAATGGACCCTACTTGCACTAAACGGACGCCATCTTGACTACAAAGCGGAAAGGGAGGGACTAGGGACGTCGGGAAGATGTTCCCATTTTGAAAATAATGGCGGACAATTCAGCCGAGACAGCCGGAGCTGCGACACCGCAATCATATAAATGTAAGTAATGGTGGTAATACGAGGTATTGTACTCGATAGGTGTTTGTAAAATACACGAACATACCTCATGTTCCGCCAATATTTGGAGGATCCTGCGTTGACGTCAGAGGCGATATAATTTCAACATGCTGTGAATGTAAACAATGTTGTTTTTTATTAAAAAAAAACACCGGCATATATTTTTTGGCGGTCTGAAAAATTTGCGGTCACGTGTGTTGCGTTCGTCACGTCATCCCGTCATTTCCGGTAAGTGTTTTAACATAAGTGTTCCTTTTGGAACACTACTAACGGTCGAAAGTGGGGACTACGGCAGTAAGTGGTCAGTGCACATCAGCAGTGCACTGACGGAAGTAGGCGGAATGAGACACAGCCCTGGACTCGGCAGGTGTGGAGATTGCATGTTCTCCCTGTGTCTGTGTAGCCCCCCCCCTCACTAAAGACATGCTGGTCTGGTCGGCCATTATAGGTGGCATGCTCAGTCTGATCCTTCTGATCTACAAAATTTTGTTGTAGATACCTGGTATATATAATGACAAATAAAAGCATCTTATCTAGAAGTAAGCAGTACCGTTCCCCATGTAGACATTGAAAAAAACTTGCAGGCAAAAACTGAAAAGCTCTAACTGTTAGGATGTGGACTGATGTGTCAAAGCAGATGTTACAGACCTCCGCCAGCCATTCACAGCTCATGCCCACAGGACTACCTGCAACTACCACAAACAGCTCGACAACCCCCACCCCACTGACTCCTTGCCTGTACTAAATATCACTGAGGAGATAAGACCTTTTAGAATCAGAAGACCGATCAGAAGGTTCTGGTTCGAATGTTCCACCAGCATCTTTGTCCCCAAGAAACGAATCATAACAGAATTAAATTACCACAAACCTGTTGCCCAAACATCTGAGGTCATGAAATGCTTTGACTGAGTGTTGAAGCATCTGAAGGACATCGCAGTACCTGGTACCCCTGGGGTACAGCATTTCTTCCTTGGTCTGATCCAGGACAATCACGAGTCCTGTCTGCATTCAGACAGGAGGTGGATTAGCTGGTCCACTGATGCGGTCAGAACCACCTGAAGCTCACCCTGCCCAAGACTGCTAAGATAACCTGAATGACACTGTGTCCACAGCCCTATGTTTATCCTCGGTGGTGTGGTTTGGCTTATCCACAAAACAGGACAGGTCCAGAATACAGCAATCACTCAGGTCTGCAGAGAGGATCATTGGGGCTGAGCTTCCCCTTCCCTCCATCCGGGACCTGTACAGGTCTAGGGTCAGGAAATGGTCGGCTAACATCTCTGCAGACCCCACACATTCTGGACACAAACAATTTAAACTTTTACCTTCAGGTCGATGCTAAAGAGAGCTATTTGCCAGAACCAGCCGCCGCAGAAACATTTCTCTTCCCTCAAGCTGTCAATCTGATGAACACAATGAACACCTTATAACTAGTAGTCAGCTGTATAAACAAATAGCATGCCTTATTTTTATATTTTTTAGGTTGTTTTGACACAAAGAGAACACAGGATTTATACAAGTTTTTTCAAAAACAATTCTAACTTTATTTTTTACCTGTCCTTCTTGGCTTGTCGGGAGGAAATAAATGCAGTCCAATAACCATTAAGCTGATGAACAGGGATGTTCAAACTTTAGCTCACAGCCGTTTCTCGGAGAGAACTAAAGTTAGCATCTGATTCGGAGCGCCCACTCCTGCGGCTAAATCAGTGACAGACTCCTTTATCCCGCCCATTCGGAGACTACAAATCGTATGCTAACTTCAGTTCGTAGGCGCATTCAAACCTGCTTGCTAACGTTGTTTGGCTAACCTGTGACTTTAGAAAATGCTAGAAAGTTAGCATTCGCCCTCAACTACTATGTAACATATGATCCCTGAGAAAATCTAAATATGGATTTATCTAAATGGTTAATTATCTGCTTACGTTTGATAAACTAATTGTGGCGCGGTGGTGGGAAGTTTCCGCTCGTTATTCTGACAGCGGTGGGAGGTTGACGGAACAGCAGGTCCGGTGTTGGTCTGGTCCACTTTACGCGTTTTGATGGGGGGCTGAATTCACAAAACAGGTTTCTTCCACATACTTTCAATACAAGTAAATGTATACATATAAGTAGCAAGTGATATAAATACTATATATCTCGCATCCTATATATTGCCCTCTTCTAGGAGGTTCAAAGTCAATAATAGGGGCCTCAACACCCACATATATATATATATATATATATATATATATATATATATATATATATATATATATATATATATATATATATATATATATATATATTTGCATTTTTTTTTTATTCTTCAAGCAAAAGTCCATTATCTGTTTCCTGCTTCTTTCCTAGGTGTGCCTTTTCCCAAGAACTTCCAGCAGGTGTGCAAGAAGATCCTGAGCCGTCTCTTCCGGGTGTTTGTGCATGTTTACATCCATCACTTTGACAGCATCTGCAGCATGGGTGCCGAGGCCCACATCAACACCTGTTACAAACACTACTACTACTTCATTTCGGAGTTCAGCCTCATTGATAACTCTGAACTGGAGCCCCTGGTGAGCAGTGACTTCCACATTACTCTGTCCCGTCTGCCATTTTGCTATCTGCTGTCTATTGTGTGTGCTGTGTGGGATACAAAAAGGAAATAATAGCTATTCCCCATGCACCCGGAAGGGTGAGACTATGCCTTGTACAAGTATTCATTCCCCTTGAATGCTGCACATTTATGTTGTTTTCAGTGGGGATGTTATGTGACATGAGACCAACAAAAACTACTGACTAATTGTGAGATGGAAAGGAAATTATATATGATTTTTTTTACTTTTGTATTTAAAAAAAAAAAAATCATTGGGAAATGGTAAGATTTTGGCACATAAGAGAAGCAATGAAAAGGGCCGTGGCAAACCATGGGGAAACCACGGCGAGAGTAGCTGTTAGCCGTGCAAGCCACAAATCTGCCCTCTATGGAGGAGTGGCAAGAAGAAGGCCATTGTTGGAAATAAGCAACAGGAAGTCCAGCTTGCAGCTTGCCGCAAACCGTTGCAGGGGATACGGCAAGTATGTGGAAGAAGATGCTCTGGTCAGATGACCAAAACATTATCGTTTTCGGACTGCACAGGGCTGCTGATTGAACTGACAAAATGTTAAAAAAAAGGATTAAGGGGTGTGAATACTTTTGCAAGGCTCTTGGACACGTCAAGTGTATTTTCCCCATAACAGCAATTTTCCAACCAGTTATTGATGGCAAAGGAAACATTGTAACTTTCTTGCCCTCAATTTTCCATCTCCAAGGGATTTGCTTTAACTACTTTGAAGCAGTTGGTTTGAAACAACACGCCAACCCTTTTGCAGTCATGTAATGAGAAAAGAATCTGTAATTTGTTGCATTTTTCCAGCAGGGAGACCTCCATCGTATCTAAGCAGATGGAGTCTGCTCTGTGCCAGTGAAAGGTTTCCATTATCATTGTTCTGAAGCCCGAGCTGAGGAACTCATTTTGCAAAGACAGAAAAAAAACAAAGATGAGACAATTAAGTCACCGTTGGCAAAGAAAATAAATTTCCAGTTCTGTTTTTTTTTATTATCATTATTGCCTTTTTACTTCCTTTTTATTGGCCGTGGAGGATCGAAAGCAGGGATTTTCACATGCAGGAATCAGTTTCATTTTGACACTCTTTCAGGTTATTTACTCACAATCTCTTTGGAAATACCGAATAACGATGTGGTAATGTGTCCCTTTTTGCTTGTGTCTCTTCTGCAGAGAGAGATGACTGAGAGAATATGTACTTGACGAGAAACACATGGACAAAGGAGTTTACATTATGACGTTATCTGAGCCCCAGGAGAGAACACCATCTGTAAAGCATTTCAAACATTGGACAGCTTCATGGATTTCACAGCATGCTGTGGGAGGTCAATTAAGTCTCCGCTTTCCTTTGGATGGTGGCGCTGTATATTTGCAGACCTTACACTTTGTGTGGTGCTATATCTTTATACTCTATGTCCAAGCGCAGTTATTTTCTTTTCTTTTTTACTTGCATTTCGTGTGTTTTTTTATGTCTTGTGCCAAAGATATGACCTTTTTTGGTTCTAAATGTTTTTATTAAATTTTTCACTGAGCAAGTTTTAATTGTTACAAAATAAAAGCACAATAATGCCATCAAATACACACCAATCACAGACTAAAAATTCAAGTTAGGATATAGAAATGCTAAGTACAGACGGATCACCATAAGAGGAGTAATAAAAAAAAAAATTCACATTAGGCCATAAACTTACCAAGAAGATCTGCCGATAAAGGGTTAAAAGGATAGCATCTACATCTGCTATCATAATTTTATTAAATTCAGTTTATTCTGTCAAAACAAATGTTGAATGTCGTCAAAAAAAGTCGACAGTTGTCAAGTACGTTTGATCCTAACTATCAAACAATGCAGTCAAGTTCAGTTGAGATTTGAAATTTTGTTTAAAAAAAGAAAAGAAAAAAGAAAGAAAGAAAAACAAAAGGTTTTGATCCAGGAAAACTCATTTGATAGCATGCATTGCTATCAAATGCAAAATGTACTCCTCCTGGATGAGCATTTAGACAAAGTCGCTTGACCTTTGCAGCAACCTGTCATAGTGAGCATGCATGTGGCGACAGTGGAGAGGAAAACTCCCCTTTAACAGGAAGAAAGCTCCAGCAGAATGAGGCTCGGTGTGAGCGGCCGACTGGGGCTTTGAGTAGAGAGAGTATACACACAATAAACACGTCGGTGTCGCAGAAGTTAGGGAGTTCGTCCTGCAATTGGTGGGTTGCCGGTTCAATCCCACGCTCTGACTGTCTCTGCAATTGTGTCCTTGGGCAAGACACTTTACCCACATTGCCAGCTGGTGGTGGGCAGAGGGCCCGGTGGCGCTGGTGCATGGCAGCTTTGCCTCTGTCAGTCTGCCCCAGGGCAGCTGTAGCTACAAACATAGCTCACCACCGTCAGTGTGTGAATGGGTAAATTACTAAACTGTAGTGTGAAGCGCTTTGGAGGTTGCCAGACTGGTTTGCAGTAGATCCTTTCTTTGCTTAATTTCAAATAGAAACGCAGCTAACCAGATAAGCTCCGAACCACTTTTAGAGGCAATAGCATGAAAAGAGAGCATATACAGATATTCGCTGCAAAAGCTCAGACAAGTGCTTGGTCGAGGGGAAAAACAGGGGTGAACATTCAGCAGCTGTGTTGATTGTTGCTTTTCTGTTGTTGTTGTTTTTTCCAAATCTTTTATACTTTTTTGTAGTTTTTAATTTTTACATAAATACCCTGGAAATGTGGTTTGTACACTTGAAGTTATTATATAATTAAAATCTGACACCGGCCCAGGCCTAAAAATGAGCAGTCATGGCAATACAGGACAAAAAGGCAAAGATTCATAAGTTCTGGTACTCCACAACTCACTAAATAATGATATTCCTAAATTTATTTTAGGTCTCTCTTCTCCATTACAAAGAGATAAACATCTTGACGTTTTTCCATTCTCTAAATTTGTTTTAAAAATGTAACATTTTGCATCAGGAGTCATTTTTAGACCATTTTCTGTTTAGTTTTTTTTTTTTTTTCTCTATGATGCCAGGAATCAAGGTCCAAAAGTCCCCCAATTCCATGAATAAGTAAATCTTTAAATTACTATAAATTTAAAATACAATGTAATACAAAGTGTACATGAAGTAACACAAATATCTATTTCGATAAAACAACTTCATAATTGCCTGCAGATCAAGAGCATATTTTATCTTTCAGCCTTAGATGCCAAAGTTAGTGGACAGAACTAATGGTGTGTTTGACTTGTCTCTTCAAATGATCTCCAACTTACGTCACACCCGAGGTGAGCATGTTCTAGGTGCAGGTCAGAAAACCGCTGGGATTGGCTGATTGTTTTGGTACCGTTGACACTCCGAAGCATTGAGGCATTCCCCATGGGCAAACACTAAAGCAACATTTTCACAGAAAAGGTGCTACAGCACATCCCTCTGGGTTGATGTAAGACAAATTGTCAGAAGTGCCAAAAGAATGTACATTTGCATCTTACTCTACGTTTCATATGCACAAAAGCCATAATGGACACTGATAATGGATGCCTCCGAGTTTCCTGGCTGGTGCTTGTTGTATTTCTGAATGAGAACTTGGAAAATCCACCTTCTGAATACAAAGAAAACCCACGATAACCGTACTGTGTTCAATATGAGGGATCCCAAAGCAATTTGGGTGGTCAAACTGACTAGAAAAACCACATATAAACTCAGTCCATTTACATGAACATACATAAGTAACAAAACATTTCCAATTCACAGATAAACAAACAAACAAACCAAAAAAACTTCCTGAAATAATCATTTATGAAGTGCATTTTTGGGTTTCTGACTTTATGTAGCTGTGTCAGTGCTCACCCTGAGTCAAATTTTGGAAATTGAGGGGATGCACGTTCCCTGCGGCCAGGTTATCCTCCCCATTTGTGTCCTATATCCTGGACAGCGGAGCCTGCTTCCTGAGGAGAGGCACTAAAAAGATGCAGAAAACAGAGAGTGGGAGGGATCCTGCAATATTGTGGCAACTGATTTCACTGCTGAACAAATATGGAGACAACAATAAATATTTAAACATTTATATATTCATTTATTCGACGGATTGTGAAACTTCTGGCTCAAATGAAAATAGATAGGACATTATTCAGCATTAATGAATAATATCATAAACCAGTAATACGTATAATGACATACGTATGGCGGCATGAACAATTGTTTCACTTTGTGTTGACCCGCTGCCAGCCCTTTAAAGGTGGCGTGAGAGTGCGCAAATAAACTCTTACGTCACACGTACAAGAATTCCCCTCTACGTGGAGTGAGGCGTGTGGAGCCAGTCACGTATGGCTACGTAACGTAGGCAGCCTCATTCTGCGCCAATGGAAAAACAGGAAACGGGAAAGGGGCGGGGCGAAAGTCGGTTCCTGTGTTTTCCCGCCCTGTGCGTCACCGGCTGTCTGAGTGGTTGATCTCAGTTAGCCATGGGCGCTTACATCAGCTGGCGGCGGGTGCTTTGACAGGAAGGGTTTGGCATCTCTGGAGTCCAGGTCAGAAGGTTATTTTTTATTTAATTTTGTTGCATTTGGGGCATAATGTGGCTTCTCTCGTCTCAGTGTGTTGATACAGCCAAGCAACTCAGTCGCTAGAACAAGTTAGCCTAGCTAGTTAGCCAGCTTTAGCCCCGGCTGGCTAACTAGCAGGGGGTTGAAGACAAAACACGGCTTGGTTTTTGTGCGAATAGAAATGCTAGTTCCAGACTTTTGGTGAGCGATGTTGTACCTGTAAAGTAACCAGGTTGTTACCGGTTAATATCCCGAACCAGAGTACCCGATTACAAGAAATAAGGTCAATGCTTAATGCTTATCCAAAGTGAAAATATGTGACAGAGATAAAAAGTAAAAGCTAGCTGAAGCTGTACTTTAGCTGTGATTTCTTGTCCTAGCTCACATTCCTGGAACCCACCCCCCCTTCCCTCTTTCCGCGCACTAGCTTGTTATAACACATTTCGGGCAGGCCTGTGCACTGCTGCGTCTGACTGTGTTTGTATTCCTCCGGCTGGCAGATATGGTGAGGCACAGCGTGATGTCGGAGCTGCAAACCATCCAGCATCCTCTCCAGGTTTGATCCGCTTCCTTGCTCTTGTATACTGTCTCTAGTTTCACTTCCTGAAATGTGCTCCGGGATGTTGGGCTGACTGGAAGTAGTCGCTCGACCAAACTTTGTGGGTTAGTCCCCTTGAAAACGGCACAATTGTCCTGTCTCTGTTTTCATCAGCCCACACAGACTGGGTGTATGAAATAACGACAGAGCTTTGACCCTCGTAAAGCAACTAGAAATGTGTTTGGACGCTTCAGAAACTGATATGTGTAAATGTTTTTGTCAAGGTGGGCAGTGCTTAATTGGCATCATGAAACCATTCAGCCTGAGTTGGTGTATTATTCAATGTTTTTTTCCTGCGTTTTCTGCCCCACCACCACCTGATCTCCCCGGCTGCTCTCGCTCTTTCCCATCCCATCCCATCCCTGCCCGCCCGCCCTGCTTCTCTCTGTCACAGGGTAACCCCCTGGCCGTGGGCCAAGTCGGACAGAACTATGCCAGGATCCAGGACGGTGGGGACGTCCCCGATGTAGCGCCGCCTCTCTCGCAGGGTCCAGCAGGTATACACCGCATCATGTAACGCACAATACCCACGTCAAATGATTTACTAAGTGGCACGCGCGTTCTTCTGCAGAGATGGAGAAAAGTCAGCCGGTGAACATCCCGGATTTTGGCAAAAGGAGAAAGAAGAAAAGGACCAGAGCGACGGACAGCTTCACAGGCACGTTTGACGGTAACCAAGCTGAAATTGTCGTGGAAACGATGAAGTATTCGCCAAACAACAGAGGTCGTCTCCGTCGCTTGATCGACGTCAGCTCTAGTCACGCGCCGCCTTCTCTCACGCAGATCTCTACAAGCTGACAGACGAGGTGCTTGGCCAGGGGGCGTATGCTAAAGTCCAAGGATGTGTGAGCCTACAGAACGGACAGGAGTTTGCTGTGAAAGTGAGTAATGCGTATTTCTTTGTTTTTAAGTGAAAGTATATTTATTTTTATTTGGACAACCACGCATGCTTTGTGTGACGTCTCGTGCAGATCATCGAAAAGGCTGCCGGGCACAGCCGCAGCAGAGTATTCAGGGAAGTGGAGACTCTGTATCAGTGTCAAGGAAACAAGTGAGTGCTCGTAATCTATTCATAGCGTCACTAAAATACGCGCAAACGCAAATGATGAAAGTGGTGCCAATTAGCTCCACGTGTCTTTGTGCAGAAACATTTTGGAACTGATCCAGTTCTTTGAAGATAGCTCATACTTTTACCTGGTCTTTGAAAAGCTGCGTGGAGGTAAGCTACTGTTGTCTCCCTATGGACCTACACTGCTTTGTAAAAGTATTCACACCCCTTAAACTTTGAACCGTTACAATCCACACAAAAACCCGATGGAATGTTGTGTGTTGAACCACCAGAACAAAGTAGGTGATTGTGAAATTGGAAAATTTAAAATCTCAAAAATAGATTTGAAAGGTTCGGCATGCAGTTATATTTTTATCCACACACCACCCAACCTTTCACTAAAGTTACAGCTTTAAGTCCTTTGTGGCAGATTTCTTATCAGTAGCGTCTCTGGCATGATAAGTTAAGTGGGGCACAAAAACTCAACACCTATTAGCTGCGACTATTATTTGTGATGCATACAACCTGATTTAAATTAAACAGATAAATTAGCATAAACCAACCATTTTATATAAGCTAAATGTAATTTATTTTTATACATAAAATTACAGATAAAGGTTCCTAATGTTCATATATTGAACAGAAATGATTTGCATCAATCCTTCAATGAGCCAGCAAGACCAACCAACACTGTATGGCTGCACACTATCTGGCAGAATGTAAACGCAACGTGTGCAATTCCAATATTTTGATTGGACGATCCAAGCTTGGGGCCAGAGGATTTGTGCCCCACGGCTGTCTACTGAGAGCGTGTTGGGCATGCGCACTACGATTTCAGATATAAATTATTTGAGCAAACCTCGGGGGCCGGCCCTAATATCAAGGCGCCTCAGGAGGACTTAGCCTAGTGAGCTTTTCAGTTTTCTGGCAGACTTAGGCTACGTTCAGCCTGAAGTGACCCAATTCCGATTTTTTTTTTTTTTTTTTTTTTTGGCCATATGTGACCTGGATCTGATCTTTTCACGACAGTCTGAACAACACAGATCGTTTTTTTTTTGTTTTTTTTCAAATGTGACCCAGGCCACTTGGATATATGGTCCTAATTCCGATACGAGATCACATACAAGTCGCATATATCTGTAAATGTGAACGACCACGCAAAAAAAATCAGATTTAAAAAAAAAAACAACTGAATTGAGCATGAAGGCCTGCAGTGTGAACGTAGCCTTAGATATATAGACACAAATGTTTATAGCAGTTTTATTTGTAAGGGAATCAGTCTTTTTTACAATATTGCTCTATAAAGAACGATCCTGATGATTATTGTGAACATAGAGCTCCACAGCGACATCTCGTGGGTTAGGCCCCACTGGCCCCAAATGCAGAGACGCCACAGTTTCTGATAGCTTTGCATACCTGGAGATGGAAATGATTCTTTGTAAAACTAGTCCAAGCTCAGTCGGCTTGTATCGAAAGCATTTTCTAACATACGTTTTCAAGTCTTGCCAGACAGGTATGGACTTTGGCTAGGTTAATGTAAGACCTGCTGTGATCTAAACCAATCTACTGTAGTCTTGGCTGGGTCTTTAGGGTTGTTTCTACTGCAGGACAGTAAACCACTGCTTAGAAATCCAGTTTCAAAGTTTGTTTTGTTGCTTTTAACAGGCTTTCCTCCAGGTTTCAGCTGCATTAGCTCCACCTGCCGATATGTGCATTATTATCTGCTTTAATTCATAACCTCCTGGCCCAGTTTGATGGTTTGTGTGCACTGTGTTCTCTTCCCATTTTGGAGGATGATGGATTGAACAGTGCTCACTTCTGATCTCCAAAGCTTTAGATATTGTTTTATAATCTGTCCCTGCTTCCAAACGTCGCCACAACTTTCTCCCTGACCCGTCGGCTGTGTTCCTCGAGCTTCATGCTGCTGTTTGTTCTCTAACCAACCTGAGAGGCTGCCACAAATAAGCTGAATCTGTACTTCTATAGTAAACTTTGTTTTATGTGTAAATTAGGGATATCAGGGCCTGGTAAAGAAACGTGGCACAAAACTAATTTGTAAAACAGTTTTTATTAAACTGTAAAACCTTTTTCAACATGTTAAAAGGAACGTGAAAACTTTTTCAAGATGCTGTAAACTGAGATGGAAGTAATCCTGGTCTCTTCCCGCAGGCTCCATTCTTACACACATCCAGAACCAGAAGCACTTTAATGAACTGGAGGCCAGTAAGGTGGTCCGGGACATTGCCCAGGCTTTGGGCTTCCTCCACACAAAGGGTATAGATCCAAACAGCTGAGATGCCAGTATCTACCACGAGAAGGATAGGTTTTGTTTTGACATGTTTTTTTTTTGCAGGCATCGCCCATAGAGACCTCAAGCTGGAGAACATCCTCTGTGAATACACCGACCGGGTAAGTGTGGTTTTTAAGCTTAAAGACACTAATCTCTGCGGACATTTGCCACGGCGGTAATAAAGGCCTCCTTCCCCGTTCTGTCTCCTCTCAGGTGTCGCCAGTAAAGATCTGCGACTTTGATCTGGGAAGCGGAGTGAAGCTGAGCAGTGCCTGTACCCCGATAACCACTCCGGAGCTCACCACACCGGTACAGGCTCCTCTAACGTTTCACCCAAGCCTCTGATCTCCAGCCCAGACGTGGCTTTTTAACAACACTCTGTCTTTTCCCCCCCCTCTCAGTGCGGCTCAGCGGAGTACATGGCCCCGGAGGTAGTGGAGGCGTTCACCGACGAGGCCTCCTTCTACGACAAACGCTGTGACCTTTGGAGCCTCGGCGTCATCCTCTACATCCTGCTGAGTGGCAGCCCCCCCTTCACAGGCCACTGTGGCACCGACTGCGGGTGGGACCGGGGAGAAGCATGCAGAGCGTGCCAGGTATGCTCTCCTACTAGTTTGCCTGTTGATAACGGCACAACGTCAGAGTTTATTCCTTGTGTCAGTCCAGCTTCACCGTTCCAGCTCATAAAGTCCTCAGGCCTGTGGTCTGAGGACTTTATGGATGAGCGAGAACAAAGCTGAGGTTTTCCTCCCAGCAGGACAAAAACATACAGCTAAGGCTGCGGGTTAGGTCAAAGCATGTTCACGAATGGCCTAGTCAAAGCCCAGAACTAAAAACCGTTAAGAATCTGTTGAGATGGTTGAAAATTGTTTTTCCCAGTTATTGTCCTCCAGTCTGACAGTGCTGGAACGTTAGGAACAAATGATTGGGGTTATAATGGGATAAAACGTTATAGTCTATATGTTTAACTCAAAACGAGGTAAATGACGTCTACTAGAGGTTATGATTTGGCAAAGGGAATGATTTTGTTTACCGAATTTGTCGTTTTTTTTTAATATAAAATCCAGGGTGATCAGATTCATGCAGCAGATTTCCACTATTCAGCTGGGGTCTAAATCTCCAAAAGCCTGATGAAATTTAGTAACAATTGCTTATTGCTTATTTTGCTTTTTTTTTTTTTTTTTTTTTTGTTACAAGCAATAAAATAGCAGCTATAATTAAGGGGAAAAACCCTAATAGTTCTTCAGGTGGTTTGTGTCATTTTGCATTTTACAAGAAGAATCTGGTCTTTGTTTCCACATGTTTTGTATCACAGGTCAATGTTCAAATGTAACATTCTCAACTTTAATTGTACGAATAAAATAGATTTGTCAGTATTATTTGTTTTTCGGTTCAGTAAACTATAAAAAAACAAACAGATTTCATTATATTAAAACTTTATTCTGCAGTTTGAGCTGAAAGTATTTGGTAAAGTGGGATTGGGGAGCTGGTTTTCTTAAGGACAGAAGTACGTCTGTGATAAAGGAGATACTTGGACCTATTGATTAACTGGCTGGTCTCTTCTAAAAGCCAGTAAAAAAAAACATATTTTTTTAAAAATCTACTTTTTAATAAGTCGTCTTGTTATGCATTGCTGGCTCTTGTATATGCATCAAAATTTGCAATTAGCAAGTTTTACTTACCACCAGGGCAGAGATGCAGGATTACACAGTTTAATAAGGTTAAAGTGAGAAATGCACCGTAAAGTGTCATCGCCTGAGCTTCTTCAGTCGTGTGCTTTTGATTTCTGTCTGTAAACACTAGTGCAGTGATGCAGAAAGCCAAGCAAACCCTGATCGTGCCGTTTTTGTCCCCTCAGAGTCACCTGTTTGAGAGCATCCAGGAGGGCAAGTACGAGTTTCCCGACAAGGACTGGGCCCACATCACAGATGGAGCCAAGGATCTCATTTCCAAGCTGCTGGTGCGGGACTCCACCCTGCGCCTCAGCGCTGCTCAGGTCCTGCAGCACCCTTGGGTGCAGGGGGTCGGTATTGTTCACGCGTGCGCACGTTCAGCACGAGTGTTATTTTATTTGGATCACGTGAGCCAGTTGTTCTGATCTCTCCACGCAGAACGCACCAGAGAGAGGTCTTCCAACTCCTCGTGTCCTGCAGAGGTTTGCTCCGCCGCTCTCTGTGACGCTTTGAAACAGCACGGCGCGAGCGCTCGTTTAAAAAAACCGCCGTCTTCTCCCTCTTAGGAACAGCAGCACCAAAGACCTGACCCAGTTCGCGGCAGAAGCCATCGCCTTTAACCGGCAGCTCTCCCAGCACGACGAGCAGCAGGAGGACTCCGGGGTCGTCGTCTGCTCCATGAGGCTCTCCCCTCCGTCCAACTCCAGGCTGGCGCGCAGACGGGCGCAGGCCAACGCCACGCGCAGCCGGGACTTCTCCCCCGTTTCCGACGACCTCGCAGCCTGAAATGCCGGCATGACCGGCCCCCCTTTTCGTCTTCTCTCTCTCTCTCAACTAGTTTCAGATTTTTTATTATTTTTAATATTATTTTTATTGTTTTGCACAGGGAGTCTTACAGGAACGCCCGCTCGGTCTCAAAGGTTAACTCTTTGCGGTGTTAAAGCCGCTCTCCATGGTCCATAATCTTATCGCGAGCGCCAGAGCGACGGTTAATCCTCCAGCTCCGACTCTTTTTTTTTTTTTTTTTTTTTTTTTAAGCTGCCTAGGTTTTAAACGTCCTCACGAGAGAGATGAGTTTTTAGCTTTTTTTAAAAGGCGTTTCTTAAACGTTGCAGGTTTATTTCTAGGTATTCGTCAACCAAAACACAAATAAAACAGACTTCTATTATCGCCAGCGGTTAACATTCAAGCGCATATCATTATCAAAACAGCATTTTAGAGGTGCAAGCCTTTTGATGTCGTTTTTTTTTTTTTTTGCAGGTTTTATTTATGGTTTTCCAGCTGTGAATTAGTCAGTGTTGCGTTTTAAAAGCTGGGGGCATTGTTTTTTTTGCTTTTTTTAAAGCTCACACGTGGATGTGATCGGATGTTTGTATTTATATTTGAAAGATAGAAATTG
Organism: Fundulus heteroclitus; assembly: GCF_011125445.2. Lineage (NCBI taxonomy): Eukaryota > Metazoa > Chordata > Actinopteri > Cyprinodontiformes > Fundulidae > Fundulus > Fundulus heteroclitus. The sequence continues at coordinate 24,286,579 of NC_046369.1, read as the reverse complement.
AGGATTCTTGGAGGGAACTGGACCTTTTCTTTATATTTCATGTTAAAGCAAAGACTTAAGGATCTATTTACTGCAACACAAGCTACCTGTAGCACTGATGTACTTTAAAGTAAATTCAGCTTAAGTGAATGAAATAGAAGCCCGTTCCTGTCACTTTAAAGAAAAACACCCATGATCACTATTTATTTATTTATGAGACTTAAAGGTATTATGAGATGAGAGGTTATAATTATGAGACGGTTAAATATAATTAGGACTATTTTAAAATATTTCAAAAGCAAATTAATTAGATATGCATATACTATTATGGGATAAAAGGTATATTTTTATATAGAGTTTTAGTTTCCATAACAAGATTTTAGTCATTTTATTTGGTGTTATGAATGCTGTCCTACTGAAACACTAACTTATTGTTTTCTAAGCGTATTATTCCTCAAGATACAATTTTAAGTTAATTTATAATACACCCTACCTCAGAACTTATAAAATCTTAAGTAAATACATATGACTGTACTTTTATCATAAATATAACCTCTTATCCTGATGAAGTGGAACCAAAGTTGTTTTTGTGCACAACGTTACAGATTAAAGCTGATTGTGATTCTAACTTATTGCGTAAAAACCTTTAAACTCAAAAACGGAACAGAACACATTTTATTTTTATTTTGAAATTCATAGATGTGACCGAATACGACACATTCTGTGATGTTTTCTTTTCAGCCGCAGCAACGGGCTCCTATGGTATGAGAGGGGTATCAAAAATGGATTTAAAGCATTAATTTTACTCCTCAACCTGAGTTTGGGGTCTAATGTATTATATTTTTAGGGATGACAAAAACACTCAAAAAAAGGTTTTTGTTTTTTGCTCTTAAAAATTGTGACACCACAACAAGAATAGAAGCTTGTGGATTAGTTTGTTGTCTTGGTAGTGATATTTATGAGTGTTTTTAGTCTGGTTGACTTGAGCTGTGATTCTTGCCTTCAAAGTTGTATCTAGTTTCGAAAGTCAGCGGCGTTTATTTTCACGTTAGATTTGATAGCAAGAAGAATAAGAAAAAAATGTCTTTAAAGTAACCGAAGGGATTTATTTTTCTAAGCGTGTTTTGTTTGGATTTGTGTCCGGTAAATGTGAACGTGGAGAAAGCGGGATGGAGCGAGCTACAGGCAGCCTCCTGGAACCCGTCGTTATCTTTGCTGTTTGTTTTTATTTCATGACTCCATCTCTGCTTGGATTGCGGTGAACTTCTTTTAACCCCTTTAAGTTTCACGCGGTACCCTCGCGCTGTTGCCATGGTCACCCCATCTCTCCAGCAACCGATGGGCTTCCATGGCGGAGCAGGAGTTGAGAGATTTGCCCAGAGACGACATCAGGAAACAATTACTTGCTATGTTAAAACCCTCTCGGAACCTGCCCCCCCCCCCCCCCCCCCCCCTCTCCCTCCTTCATGTCGGCTTGTAATGCCATCAAATGAGAAGCAGTAATGGGTGCACAATTAAGCTTTGACGTGGAGCCTGATGAGCGATGCTCTGGTGCACGGAGCAGATTTCCACTGGGATGTTGTGTTCTCAATAAAAACATTGAAATATCACCTGTTGTCTACTTTGTGGTGGCTCGTTATGAACAGTTGAAGTCTAGGTGCCCGCTCTGGTTCGGGGGACTTCTCCTATCGTCGGTTATTTATTTATTTTATTTTATTATTTTCCGAGGCTCTTTATGGCAGCCGAAGGCCGAAAGGAGTGGGAGGAGATGTAAAGAATGATTATTTAGTGCATAAAAGAAGCCGCGGCTTCATCTGAAATAGTTTATCGTTTTCAGGTTTTATATGAAGGCTCGAGGCAAACATGATTTCAGTTTCTGTGCAGCAACTTTGTACCTTTTTAACAGCATTAAATAAACCAAAACATTTTATTTGCAGTGATTATATTTAATAGGTTAAAAAGTAGCGACCCCTCGCTCCGCCATCTTTTATCAAGGGTTCCTCTCACTGATCTCTATTATACACTGGAGTGCTAATAGCCCGCTGTTAGAACGGGTCGCTTTGAAGCCACCAGCCGCCATATTGGTACTCCCTATTTTCCTCCAGTAAGGGAATACGTGCGCTACAGCATCGATTAACGAGGATTTTCTCATGTTCATGGGGGGGCTTAAAACTTTGAAAATGTCAAATGCCATACACTTTTATGTTATGTACAAAAACTATCAAGTATTGAGAAAGTCATGTGTTGAAATATTTTGCATTTTATTTATTAAAAAAAAAATATATATATAATATTTATAAATATATAAATAATATAAAAAAACATATATTTACATGTATATGTATGTATAAATATATACATACACACACACACACACACACACACACACACATATATATATATATATATATATATATATATATATATATATATATATATATATATATATATATATATATATATATTTAATATGAATTACATGTAATTCAGCACCTAATTTCCTAGTAGTTCATAGTGTTAGTACATCCACTGACTGTAAAATTACCTGTGAAACGTTTTCACACAGCCAGAAAACTGCTTCAGTTTTTCGGCAAAATCAGCACTCCAGTGTATTATATAGCTCAGTGGTTCCTCTCATCAGAGACAGCTGGTTTGATTGGACTTTGTTTGAACCGACTCCTCAGCGCCCCCCGGCGGTGAGTGTCGGAGCAGCGCAGCAGCGGCTCTCTGCTGTTCACCTGCTCGGAGGGAGAGATCTCATTCATCCCGCAGCTGCCGCTCAACAGGTTGCAGAGACAAAGCGCTGCAGGACGCACCCAGCAGGACCACCGGGTTCGGTGACAGGTATCTGGCGCAGAATGGGCTCGTAAGGATGCTGCTGAAATGGACTTTTGATCGTTTTTTATCCTTTTTAGTTTTGCCTGTACAGAACTGTGTGTGTGTGTGTGTGTGTGTGTGTGTGTTTCAAATTGAATTAAAAAAATGCTTTTATTTTTATTATGCTTTTAGAAAAGAAATGAAATGTGTTTCCAAAGAGTTGTAGGCGGTGACGGCCGTGCGCAGGAAGGGTTTCTCCTGTAGCCGTCTGTCTCACAGCGGCTGTGAAGGAGCATCTGACCGAAGACACTTTATGTAAGGAACTATTGTGATTGTGATGTTGGTGACACCTTTGCTTAGAGCTGCTCAAACATGGCCAACAGAAGAGAAATGAGGCAGAAAGTTCATTCAGATTTTTCTTTTTCTAAAACATATCCTCTCCGTCCGCAGCGATGAAGTGTTTCGTCTGATCCGGTTGAGTCATGGCGTTGCCTGAGAAAAGATCCTCCGCTCCCGGCAGGACCCCTGAGCAGCGCAGCGCGCGGCACCAGAGCCTGCCCTCCCCGGCCCTGTGCTGCGCCTGCGGCCTGTGCATCATGCTGGCTGGCATCAACATCACCCTGGTGGGGGCCTTTGCCTTCGACACCTTCAGCCTGGCGGCCAACCCCCCCATCATCATCGGGCCCCTCCTCCTGCTCTTGGCTCTGGGCTTCTTCGTGGCCTGCTGCGTGGCCAGCAGGAGGCCGCCGTCCCACGCGGCCCGCAAGGCCCGGGGAGGCGAGAAGTGGGGGCTGATGCGGATGGGGGCCGCCGCTTTCGAGATGGAGATGAGCGAGCACACCCTCCAGGACACGACCGCCGTCCAGCTCAGCCCCACGAACTCGCCCAGCTCCTCTCACAAGTCCACGTCCAACCAGGGGGACGGCGCTGGGCCTGCCGACGCCAGGGAGCTGCAGCCGTCAGAGCCGAGCGACACGGGCGCCGCGGGGGATAAAAGGAGCGTGACCTCCGAGAGGAAGCAGAGCGCTTCCGCTCAGCTGCTAGCTGACCAGAACACGTTCTCCTCCACGTAGAACGGACCTTACCTGACTCCGCCAGATAGATTTGCTCCGCATATCCATCTGGAAACCTTCCGTTGAAGTAATTTTGGGAAGGGGCGAAAATACTGGTTAGCTGATTGGCCTATGTTGGTGATAGACGGGCCAAATAAACCAATCAGATTCGTCGTCGCTCGTAACAGAGCGACGACGAAAACACAACCACAAGCCAAGCTACTCTTGCTGCTGCAGGTAAAGGCTCGTTAGCTCAGCAGAGAAATACTCTGTAATTCCGATAAAACTTGCTCGATAGCCGCGCTAACGCTAGTTTCATCGACTGAAGCCGCCATGTTCTTTAGACTGAACTGTCGCTTCTCGTTGCGTCACACCTCAACCTGCCTCAAAGCCAACGCTGATTGGACGTTTGTTTGGTGAACGGCTCCAAATTTTCTTTAACGGAAAGTAGCCAGACTGATCTGCGAGTGAAACCTTGAAAGCTCGCGAGATCAGGATGGTCTCACGAGGCTAGAACGGACCGGCCTCTGCTGGAATGGACGACAGGTCACCTCTCCACAGGACGGACGCGTCTGATATAGGCCTCAGGGGACTCGCCGGCCTTTTTAAATACGTGACAAAGTGGATGTTATGGTGTGGTGGCGTAGAAAAACAACGTTGTCTATCAGAGATGCATCGATTAGAAAGCCCTTCCTGGTTGAGGTACGAGTGGCTGGGTTGCAAACTTTCTCCAGTTCTGATTCTGAAAAAATTTTGTGGAGGTTCCTTTATAAAGATGGTAGATTTTAATGTAGCAAAAAAAAAAAAAAGGATTATCATCATTGATGCATCATATTTGTTGCTGACCGTTCTCTAATTATTTTTTTGTTTATCAAACTGAAAAAGGCCATTTATAGACTGAAAATATCTGGAGTTCTCAGTTTTAATGCATTTAATGAATATGTTTGTATTCATTTAGTCAAAGTAAAACTGGGATTTTAGTCTCTGGCCGATCAACTGATGCATCACTGATACATTTTCTTTTGTTTCTGACTTTCTAGAAACGCCACCGTGTGTTTTCTCCTGCTTTCTGGTGCTGCCGTTGTGTGTGTGTTTGCCTTCAAGGCTATGGCGCTGCAGACCGAAGCGCGTCGTGCAGTTCTCGTGATTACTCATTGTGTTTGCAGGATATTGTTATGTGTTTATTGCTGCGCTCCAGGATGGACCTCATCCTGACCCTTTTTTTTTTTCCCTGTGGAAAAAAAAAAAAACGCTTGTATGGGTAGATCATTTCTTATTTGTGTTGGGCAGGTTGACTGCTGTTTGCGATGGTGCACTAAATGTGAGGACTGAGGGTAATGCGTGTCCGGCCGAGATAAAGACCACTCTGTAAGCCTTGCTGACACAGTTTAGGCCTGTGTAACTTGTCGTGTGAGGTGGCTCAAGCTTCAGACTGTGTTGAAAACTGATATTTATTTCCCTTCTGCAGCTGCTTTATACGTCCTGTGAAAGCAAACCTGAATAAAGAGGGCGTCTTCTGTGTCTGCTGTGTGACCTTAAGCGAGATCCCCGCCGTCGGTGGCCGTTATAAACGCCGGGGAGCCATAAAAAATGATGCCAGATTACATAAGGAAAGTCACTTGTTATCTGAGAGACACCAGCGGCGACCGTGCAAACAGTTCCCCTCTTAACGCGTTGCCCATCTCTTGGCATCAGGCCCGACAGCTGCGGGCGACGAGCGGAGCGCCATGTTTACTCATCATTACGACACGTGCTGTCCCCAAACACAGGAGGCCAAACTCTGTGATCCCTCCGGACAGTGCTTGCTCTGCCGCCTGCTGTTACTGGAGTCTTTTCTTCTTCTTTTTCTTTTTTTTTTTTTTTCTCTAAGTGCGTGTGAATCTGGGTGTATGAGTTGGCCACAGCCAGGGTTCTCCTAATCCGGAGGACTCAGAAATAAACCTCGTAGCGTTTGCACGAGGAGGATGACATGTCTTGACAACCTGAGGTGAGAGATGAGGTCATGCTGCTCTGAGAGGCGGCACAATGGGATTCATTCGGAGCAGAGTCGGCTTAAACTGCGCTGGTTGTCCTGCTGGCGTCTTAGCTAAATATCTAGGCGCGTCGAGGTAAATTGATTTATTTCAGTTCTTCCATTAGATAGTTACAAAATATTTTTTTTTTCCCGAAACTGTGGGTCGACTGAAACGTGTCTCCATTTATTGTACAATACGTGTGCTCTGTGTTTGTTTTGGGCTCCTGTTGCACAAAGCAGTTCATCAATGTTGGTTAGCAGAGGTGTTCAGGAAGCCCAGGTTTCTTTTAGAGCGGCCTTCAGCTTCCCTGATTTGCTGCTGCAAAGAAACCAGGTGAAGGACAACCACGTGCAAAGAGTCAGAGAACAACAACAACAGCAGCAGCTGCAGCAGCAGCAAGATCATGGAACAAAACTGTCAATACGAAAGGAGAGAACAACAAGGCGACACAGCTATTGTAATTTAAAAAATGTGTGTGTGTGTGTGTGTCTGTGGGTGAAACACGTAAAACATGGTGTAGGACTCACATGAATCGCGCTCATTGATGGGTGCAGAGGGCCACCGTGCCGCGAGGTTTCAGAAACACACAGAGACGACCCAGGAACCCAGCAGCCCCCCCCCCCCACCAAGAGGACAGCAGAGGAGAGTTCGGGGGCCCCAGCGCTGCTCCCCATGAGCCCAGAATGGCTGCAGGTGAGCGCAGCAGTGAGCAACGAGGAGAGGCAATGGATCAACACTGCAAAAACGGATCTAAAAGTAAGTAAAATGTTCTTAAAATTTGTGTTTTTGTCCTAGATTTGAGTAGGTAAATAAGATTATCTGCCAATGGAATGAGTATTTTTACCCCTGAAATAAGATAATTAGATATACTGCACTTGAAATAAGATGATGAAGATGAGTTGTTCCTATTTTAAGTGCATAAATCTTATTCTATTGGCAGATCATTACCTGCTCAAATCAAGGAAAAATGTACAAATTTTAGGAACATTTTACTTATTTTTTTTCTATTTTTGCAGTGAAGCCCCATACCCAACCCTGAACCAAAGTCAACCCTGTGCACCCAACCAGAGAAGTGGCCCCCAATGCCAGCTCCTGAGCCTGGACCCACTATGCTTCATGGCTCCCCAACCCCAGTCAACATCCAGGGAACCGCGGTGTGACTAGAACCAACTTCCACCCCTTGCACGAGGAGCCCCAATGTGACTAAAAGGAGCTCCACTGCTGGCAGACAGAGGAGCCCCTTCACACGTCTCCCCCAACTAGCGTCAGCCAAGTCTTATGTGAAACTGAGTTTAGCTTCTCCATGAAATACATCAGCAGAGGGGAGCTTGAAGTGCTATAAAACATCCTCCTCAAACCTTTCCGCAGTGGTCAGTGGCTGGTGTTTGGGTTTCTTTGCCTTTTCATCATCTCCCTGTTGTTAATGTTCTCCAAGGTGTTGCTATAGTAGCTGATTCCTTTGTGTTTAATTTCTAGGTTTATTGATTTCTGTTAGTTCTCCAATAGACTTTCCCCCTTGGCTCACTGGTTGTCATTGTCCATTGCTGGACTTTAGCTTTTCGCAGAAACGTACTCCATCGCTTGTTTGACTGCCTGTATCCCTGCCTTGATTCCTGGACCTTTTCCTGCGGTGTTACCCCGCAAGTTCTCCTCATTTTGCTATTAAAATGTTTCACTTCCACTAGTCTGCCATCTGCCGTCGGGTCCCTCACTAACCACCAAACATGACATTCACTGTCTTCTAAAAGCTACTCCTGGTGCTTGTGTACAATTTTCATCCAGATTTTTATTCCACTGAACTGGCCATTCATTAGCTGGGACACAACATTCTGTGAACCACTAACGTTGAGCAGCGATCTTTGCGCCTTACCTGAAGTACGTCAGTGACTGTCTGCTGGGCAATTGTCCAGTCAGCTGTCTTTTCTATGTATAAGCTATAACTCATTAAATTGTTTTTATGTTCTTTAGGCTGTAACGTGACAATCATAAAATCATCTTTCTTATGTTCTTATATTTCATGGATTTGATTTATTTATTTTGGTAAATTTGTAAAATTGCAACAAAAAAAATGTTAAGATGAAACAACGCTATAAACTAATAGTGTACTAACATTTTGATTTGTCTATCCTATTCAATCAAAAAAAATCTAGAGACTCAGCACTATTTTAAGCTATGGTTTTCTCAGAAACAATATTATGGGGTTTAGTATGTTCTGAGGCCTCAGTCCTCAACATCCTGGGTTTGAGTCCCTACTAGTGAACATTCGTCACATGTTTCCCCCTCTCTCTCAACCCTGTTTGCAGTCAAACAGAGGCCCCTAGTGCTAAAAAAAAGGATAAATAAATAAATAAAAATTAGTAACCCGGAAAATAAACCCCTCTATATAACAGAAATAGCCCTCAGGTGTTGCACAAGCAGCGAGGACAACCCTGCAGGATCACTTTCATAAAGAAAGTCTGCTGAATTTGGGAAATCTGGGACGGAGCTGATGATCTCTGTGGAAGTAATTGTTACCAAGGATCTATGTAAAAACTAGGACTCCCCCCCCCCCCCCCCCCCCGCCCCCCCGCCTCTTTATCATTCCTATAATTTTAAGTGTTTTGAACTATATCATAATACAATTCATAAGGCATCCCCAGCTTAATGATACTATTGATATTTCAATCTTAAAAACTCACACAGAAAGAAAAGGCAATTAAAATAATTTTATTGATACAATATTTTAAGAGTTTGGCGCTCAGACCTCGGCAGGAAACATTAACGCTGAATTATACTTCAATATGCATAAGCAGGCGTATGAGACTAGGGATATTTCCCCCCAAGCTTGAAATTGGTGGTGGAGTGGAGATAAACTAAGTTTTGTTCAGTCCATATGATGATCTGTTTGAGCTAGATGTCTAACTTGATAAACACAGGTTTGCATGAACTGTCCATGATGAGCAAGCATGAAGCGACTGTGGAGAGGAAAAACTCCCCTTTGGGAAGAAACCTCTGGCAGAACCAGGCTCAACATGGCGGTCTTCTGCCGGACTGTTTTAAGGAGTGACTGGGAAATCCATAAGTCCAGGAGGAATTACACTCTGATAGGGACGAGGTTGAAGGAGGACCGTAGGAAAGCCAGGCGGAGCTTGCTACGATGGTGGAGAAGGGGATGGAGGTGGGTTGAAACCGGTCAACAGAGTCCAAACCGGACACGGCGCAGCCACCGCTTGCTCGCTGAGCAGAAGGCCGAGACGAGGATGTAGAGTTCTTTTAAGATGAACCCAGGATGCTGATTGGCTTTGAGGAGGAGCAGTTCAAAGCTGATTGGTTTGCGTCGGAGGCGGATGAGTCTCTGATTGATGGAGGTAGGCAATAGAGTTTCTTCAGTTTGAATTTTTCGCTTAAGCTCCATTTTGGTTAGGTTTCACACTCTAAAAAGAAAAAAAAACTCTAATTAATTGCATCAACTGGTCACATGTAACTCAATTAAGTTTACGAAACTTATTTTATTTAGTTTATAAGTTGTCAAGCTCAACAATTGTGAATAAATGAAGTTTAGTTGCCTGTTACCAATTGCAGCTATTCATTTAAGTTGTTTCAGCATTCTGTTTTTAGAAAGAAGTATTGCACCCATATTTGTTTTGCCTGTGTCGAAAATATTATATATATTTTTTTTTTAACAATTTTGGCATAAAAAAACTGAAACGGCAACCAGACCATTTTTGGATTATTTTCTCTTTCCTGGAAATGGAACAAAGTCCTTTTAAATAATTTTTTTTTTCAATTTCACCCCTGACAAAACCACTGTCTTGATATACGATAACCACGTAAAATTGTTGCAGCAGTCTTTTGTGTAACATTACCCTATTCATTAAAGTGAATACATGTGAATGTAATAATGATGATGATGCTGATCCAAAGCTGAATGGGCATAATTAAACGTGTGCAATAAGAGCCTGGTGATTCAAAGAGGATGTCGGAGAGGTTATTTATAGGCAACAGCTAACTGTAAGAGAGCTAGCTGTTACAGCTTCAATAGGCACAAAAAAATAAATAAAAATTAACTATATGCGTGTGCACCAGTTAATTGAAGTCTTATATGGGGACTGTTATCATGTATCCAAGGACAAAATGTCCCCCAAAGACATTAAATGTGCCAATTGGAACAAACATGTTTTCTGTAACACCTATTTCATTCTTCGTAAATTTATGGTGATAAAGAACAAGAAAATATTTTTTTTATGAATCCCCCTTATTTAATCTAGAAAGTGCTGTAAAGATCCTGTTGTTGCAATGCCTCGCCTCGACGCTAGAGGGTAGTGTCGTCGTTCGCGTTTATGGTGTAACTTCAGCACCAGGTTAGACGTCCAAGGTTTTTTAAAACAATGTTTCAGTTGTTGATCAGTAATTTAGCTTTTTAAAACATGCCTAGTTAGAATATGAATAAAGCAAGTGAGTGTAAATGTTTTTTTCTTGTCATTTCGTTCCCTGACTTCCAAAAGCTGGACATTGTTTGCATATGGCGACTCATTAAACCTTTTTATCTTTATCATAGATTGTACATCTTTGAATGGAGAAAATGTTGTTTAACCTGTATACAACACTGTCTCCAAAGGTGGGCAGAGTAGCTAGAAATTGTACTAAAGTAAGAGTAGCACTACTTCAATATATCTTTATTGAACTACTCAGCCAAAGTAAAAAGTAGTCAGCCAAGAAAATACTCAAGTAAGAGTAAAAAAGTGTTTGGTAAGAAGGCTACTCAAGTACTAAGTAAATATTTATAACAACCGATTTAATATTTTAAAACCATGTAATCGGTCAGGCAAAAATATTAAATTATGTACAAATTCTGGTAGTCCAACAAGTAATATTAAAGAAACCCACTAACAATTACAATGGACCAAATTAAGGCAGAAGAAATGCTTTTCTAAACATTGTTTTTCAACATAAAACTTATGAAACCAAGCAGCTAATGCATATACAGAAAGTTAGGACAGTGCAGATTGGTTCCAATAACATTATCTACTGTTCACTGTGGTTACTTGACCTGTACATGGCTGTAAATGAGCTCAGCAGATAGAAAATACCATTAAAACAACAAAGCTTGAGTACGAACAAGAAGTCTCACCTTAATGTAAACTGTAGACGTGTCTCTCTGGTGCATCTTTGGTTGAAACAATTTGTTCTCTATTCAGTAAAGTTACTCACAATAGATAGTAGCCAGAAATCTTACGCGTAAGAGTAAGAAGTACGGTGCAGTAAAACTACTCCTAGAAGTACATTTTGTTCAAAAAGTTACTCAAGTAAATGTAACTGAGTAAATGTAACTAGTTACTACCCACCTCTGACTGTTTCACAGTCTCCTTAAGCGTTTTAAACCATATGACACCTTAGACCACTCAGTGGCCTCTGGTGCCATGGAAACGTCCCTTCCTGATGGAAACATGTAAGCAACGTGTAAAAAGGACCCCAGTGGATTTATTTATTTATTTATTTCTCCATCCAAGCCAACACGTAGACAGACATCAATATTCTTCAAACAGCAGCAGCATCAGTTTAGGTTTCCTCCCCTTATTTCTGTAATTTGTCCCCTGTCTGTGAGTGCAGTGTTTAAGGCTTGACAACAGTTTTCTTTATTTTATTTCATGTAATAAAGAACAGAAGACATTAGGTTCCGTTTTGATAAATGTAAGTTTGCTTATAGTAAGGGAACTGTGGAGACCGTTAAGAGGAAAGTTGTAATTGTTGTTGTGTCGTTAACAGACACACATCTACACCGTCTTCAGAACCTCTTCACACGTATCGTGGCATTTCTCTAAACAGCCTGCAATGGCACTGGTTAAAAAATGGTGGAAAATGTTACCAATAAAAATGATTAAGTTGTAAATGTATGCGTGAATTCTATCTTTGAATAAGCGAGCTGGACCAATCCAAATATTGTCGCCAAAGTTCAGTTCTTCTAAAGCTTTATACTACCTCCGCAATTTTAACCAAAATCTAAATCCAAGAGTTGTGAACATAAGCAGATATCTAAAATATAATTATAATTAAAATATAGCAAATATTTTCCTGCTGTTCTGGTCATTAACTATTTTAGACCATGGAAAAGGCGACATTATGTGATGTGTTAAAAAGGAACTGTTAGGGTTTACTGATTTTTATTTTATTGTAAAACAAAGAAAGCAGTTATGGTGGATAAAAGGCCGCCAAAATTTCTAAATTCACTATCTTCCAATATGAAAAGAGCTTAGAAGCTCAGAAGAATAACTCAGAGCAACTTGGCTGAAAGTTGTGCTCTTGCTTTCTCTCTCTCTTAACGAACTGTAGATGTGTTTTTTTTTTTAATTACATTGCATATCGTTTCCTTTTAAATGCCGTTTTATCACTCTCTGCTTCATCTGATCTTTTCTTTAAAAACCTAACCGATGCTGAAAATACTTTGAGTCTTCTTCACTGAGTAACAACATTCCACTGAAGAGTGTTGTGATCTACTAAGACGGTTCCCTGATCAATTTGACTTCCCCTACCAGCCGATGGTGTTGCTAGCTCCCCAGGAAGGGAAAGTAACCATAGACTGGCCTCAAAGCTCCAAAGGGATGCACCTAATTTGCATACTTTGCAATATACACATAATTGTGATTGATGCTTTTGGGCAGAGGAAAATGTAAAAGTGGGTAAAACAATATATAAATACAATTTTATTGTGAACTCCTGCTAAACACAGTGAGATGCTCAGTTGCCAACACACTGGTCAGGGCCAGCCTTGCTTAACATCATCAGCTGATTTCTCAGTGCATCCATAATGTTGCATTTTCAAAGCCCCTTCCTGTTTTAACCTTTGCTCAATGAATCTGTCGCCTTATTCTGATGTTATTGTCTCACAAATAAGTCCCGGGTTCAAATCCCATGCTGAGATAAGATGCTCTCAGGGGACAAAGTATAAAACCAAGCATGTCAAGTTAATCAGACTCCAAAGATGCTCTTAGGTGTGAGTGTGTACATGCCTAGCAGTCTGCCCAGTGATTTATTCTGCCCTATGATACAGAGGGGACCTGTCCAGGGTGTAACGTGCCTCTCGACCACTGACCTCTGCATTAAGCGGGTCTATAAAATAGATAAATTGATCATTGATTACAACACACACCCCCCCTACTCCCGTGGAACGTAGGCTCTGCTCCGGGGACGTTCTTGGCGACCTTGGGCTTCCTCCTCCTGCTTTCATCACGCTGTGCTTCAGAGGGATGCTCCACAACCAGGTTTTCTCTAATAAAAATGCATTTCCCAGAGGTACTACGCAGCATTCCCAGACAACCAGAATGCAGAACAATTGCAAGGTTACAGCGTCTTTAACCCTCTCTCCCTGCTCCTTCCATCAGAGCACAATCACCGCCAGGTATGTGACCCCATGTCTTTTGCACAGTTGGAAGTTTTTTGGACATAAATGTTTCATCCTGTGAAGCCAATTGTTTTTCTGCTTCTCCTCTTTAGTTGGATTCAACAAGCATTTTAATATCCCTCAAATGAGAATGAAGTGCCATTCCATTTATCCTGCTGATCACTTGGTAAAGCGTCCCTCCAAACCAGCAGCCAGCTCCATCTAAGTCCCTGTGACTGCTGCGAGTGCTGACTCCGCTCTTGTAAAACAAATGATATCGCCGTCCTTTTAGAATAATCCCTATATTTCTGAATAGAAGGGGATGTATTATTATGACAGCAGGGGGAGGATGTTTCCCCCCCATGTGATAAATGTGCAAGTGTCCACCAAAGCTGAATCAGACAGCACGTTTTAATGGCCTGATTGCTCGTTCATTTCTCGGCTCATTCTCTAGCAGCCCCGCTCGCTCCCTTTTTAATGCTGAGCCGGTCATATTTCCTCCCAGATTAGTATAGATGACGCCTGACAGTTGCTTCTGCTCAAGGTATTTAGAAGACATAATTCATTCATGGATCTAGAAGTGCTCCCATTTGTCATTCCCGCTCGCTCTCCCCTCGCCCCGCTCGTTCCTCTGGGTGGTGGAGACGGGGGGCCGGGGCCAGTTTTCAGCTGATGTATTAGCGGGCATATGCAAGCAATGAATTATCAAGGAGGAAAAGGAGTCAATTATCCACTCCTAAAGAGGGCCCGGGCTCGCCTGGTGGCCTAAGGGCCACTTTCCATATTTACCACATCATTTTGCAGAGAGCTACGTTGGGAAGACCTGGAGGGGAGACGGTGAGCAGACAGCACACCTCCACACTCCCTCCCTCACGCACGTCCGACTTCAGCCTCCTTCACCCCCGCGTAGCGCTGCTCTGCTCTCTGCACATCCTCCGCTGTTAACGAGGACAGGCGGGGATGTTTTGGATCCATATATTTATAATCCATTTTGCACACGCCCCGACTCCTCAAACTGATTTTGGCTGAGCTGGAATAGCGACGCCGTGACCGTCAGCCATTTCCGCCGTGTCCCAGTTCTCCCCCTCCGACTTCCATCGAATCGAAACGAGAGGGCCCTGATTGGCTGTGCCGCTCCCGACTAATAGAGTGGATATGGTCTCGTTGGAAAGTCTCTTAACCCCTGTGTCCCGAGTCACTTTTTCCTTGACATATTTTCAGAGATTGAGCGTTCTATCCTGTTTCTGACGAGGACGGCGTGGAGGTGGAGGTGGTGTTCCCTCAGAGCGGCTAGCACCCTCGGACAGGAGCTGACAGGCCCTCTGATGACTGCCTGGACTGACACTTAGGGAAATTAGGTTGTTAGACAGCATTACGGGCGAGCTGATAGCTTTGTAATGGGTTTTAAGTTTTGAATTTAACTCAGAGTCCCACCGGGAATGGACTTGATGTATGTGGGTGGACAGGTGAGGGTTATTCTAGATCTCCAAAAGGAAGTACCCGAGACAGAGAGGAAGAGTAATAAGGGAAAACAAATAAGAGAGAAAGAAAAAAACAACAATAGACACATTTAACATTTTCATCTGCTTAAAGGGCATGTTTTTTTTTGTTTCCATTTGTTTCTCCCCGCAGACAAAAAGCAGGATGGCAGCATGTCCTCCATCCAGATGATTGCTTCTTAAGTCCTTCATGGCTCAATTTCACCAAACTCTAAAACAATGACAGCTTTCTGCTCTTTTGTTGTGTTTAAAGGTTTATAGTTTTCGCACGCCGTTCGGACTCGCTTTCCAGCCGAGTCTTAAGTAGGGGTGTCTAAATTTAGTGCGTAACGATAAACTCTTAAGTTTTAAGACATAGGCTAATGCGTGAGGGTGTTAAAAGCAGTGGGATAGTTTAGTGCAGATTAGGGGACGTATCAAAGACTCGAGTAAAGCTCCATCAAGAGCCAGCGCGGCTGTTTGGTGGGCATCTCCACACGCTTCCCGTCTCTCTCCCCCGTTTTCTTTTTTTTTTTTTAAATAGGTGCAGGAAGGACTCATAATGCTTTGGCGCCCAGTGAGTGACTGATAATGTCTCCACATCACTCCCATTACTCCTTTTGCCTGTGCGTTGAAAACGAATGGGCCGCTTTATTGCTGCCACGGACCCCTCGAGTTCTGTTCAGGAGGAAGATTTAGAGCGACGTTATGGGCGTCCGGTGGAGGTCGAGACGACTCACAGGAGAGGATGAAATGGATGAGGTGGGTCAGAGTGATGGCGGCGGTTTTCATTCGCTCCCACCGACTCCGAGATAAATTGTGTTGTTGGGGAGGCTGGGCCGGTTACTGTGGCAAGATTTTTTCAGTAGAGCAGATGAGCAAAGTTCGCAGCGCAAATCAAGCCATAAGGTTTCCACAGTGTGTCTCGGCTCCGTGTCCTGCGGGCATCTCCTTCATGGCGCTCCAGAGAATACATACTGAATTCAACCCCATCAGAACAGTCCGACTGGTCCACAAGTCATTTCAGGTTTATTAGGAGAAAGCTCCTGTGTGTGTGTGTGTGTGTGTGTGTGTGTGTGTGTGTGTGTGTTTGTGGCAAAGTGGAAATCTCTTTTTCATTTCTTTCTGAAGCATTCCGAACAAACTACCAGACAAATTGTTAAAGGGTTAGAAAAGGTTTTTTATAAAGTGTGAACGTCTGACCTGCAGTGGATCCAGTGCCTAGCAAAACAATCACACCTTTTGAACATCGAAGCCAGAAACGGCATGGTACTTAATTGGGATCGTATGTGATATAGAGGATCACAAAGTAGCACGTGATTGCGAAAGTGGAAGGAAAATGCAACAAAAAACAAAAACAAACACAAAAAAAACACATTTATCTTCATGTAAAACCATATAGGACAAGCATTTGTCCTGATAGCGTTTACTTGTCCTTTTTGATCCTAAAAAGGAACTTTGCACCGGGCGCGATCAGCAGGCATAAACGTTGTTGTGTCATCTGCTAGCAGTACCACAGAACCAATAGAAAGCAACATGGCGACTGCTAATGCAGCTACTGTGAGAGCCAGCAGACCGCCCTGCAGTGCCTCCCAGTAAAGTGGCACCTCGACGTGGTTGGAAAACCAATCTGATCCACAGGGTTAGGGCTACTTAACCTCGTTCTTTTTGCATGACCTGCTTAGCTCCATTACTTTTAATTTACTCTCATTTACTAAGTGTGTGCATGTGCTATGTCCCACTTCCGGTCATGTGATCTCGTTATGGTAAGTATACACAAAAGCTCTTCGTTTACAAACAAATATAGCAAAAACAAAGTGTAAAACACAGAAATAAAATATAATAAGTCAACATGGTGTGGTAATATAATCAGAAAACCTTTATATACAACCAGAGAGAGCTACTGGTGCAGAAATTTGTAAGGTCATAGTTCGTGACTAGGCTCCTTTAAAGAGTTGTGACGTGATTACAGGAAGGTATTTATACTGATGTCAAGGGTTATTACACTGAAAATAGAAACACCAGCAAAGATCGTGAGCAAATTCTGGGAACAGAACATGTAAAGAGTATTTGTCCGTTAAAATATTGTAGCTGTTTTATTGGCTGTATATTTATTAGATTTGCCCTACTTTTCTATCAAAGTTACTCTGACATAAGGTGCTTTACACGTCCTGTTCTGAGACCACTGATGGAGCCCTGCCTCCCACGCATATTTCACCTGTGAGCAATCATCAACATCTCTGTAAATAACAATATGACAGTCTTTTATAGGATCACAGAATTGTGTTTACATAAACAGCTGAGATATTTTTGAGATTGGAGTTGTTTTAAGTCACTAGAAATCAGCTTTGTTCTGGTCCCCTTTTGGACCAGCTTTTAGCTCCTGCCCCTGAATCACAATTATAAGGATTTGCACTAAACCCCCCAAAAGAGTCAGCCAGTAAGCATTTAACAATGGAAATAAAGAATGTCTAAATAGTTGATAGATGTTTAGGCTAGAATTTTTATATATTACCCCAAAACTCAAATGTTTTTAGATACTTATTTGAAGTCGTAATATAGACCTGTTTTTGCCCAGACTTCTTCGTTCGGCTTTTCCCCTTCAGGTGTCGCCACAGCGAGTCGTGTGTCTCCATCTAGCCGTCTTTTGCTTCTTCACTCACACCAACCATCTTTATGTCTTCGGTCCTGCACATCTTGATTACTAAGTGTGTTTTTAGTTGGTGAGCTACACGGTGATGTGTTTTCATATGCACAAATGATGAAATAAACCCAGGACCCAGCACGCCATTATAGTTATATTATGTTGTATTATAGTTATATAATACAATGATAGCTTCAGCAGTTAAGTACAATTATTTAAATATGTTGACATATGTATCACTCGCTTCTAGTTTTTCTTTCTCAGATTTACGAAAGTACAGAGCCTCTTTCTGCTCGTCGTTATTACTGAAATATCACAGCTGAAAATCTGATCAAATTCTTTCAAAATGAAACAAAAAGAATGATTTTATAAAAACGTTTAGGTTCCTATTTTAACGTTTTTGCATGATTTACAGACTTTTTAATGGGCCTTGTGAATTAGATGACTTTATACACATGAATTTTGATGGGTCTAAACCTAGATGAAATACATGAATACATACATAAATCAAAATTAGGACTACACCGTAAACAACTAGGCAAGACCACCATTTGAGTTAAGTTTACCTTTATTTTCATGTAGGATTCTTATTAGCTGTGATTTAGCTGAACAGCAGCTTCATTCTGTAATTTACAAACGTTTACCATCCCAGGATGTTTTTCAATGTTTTTGCATTTTCACACATTATATACATTAATATGACGGTTCAAACTAACACTCAGTAGCTATCGTTGAGCTTACATTTGTTCATTGTTTAAAACTGGCAATCGTACATTTTATAGAGTTATTCTTTAACTTACCTCCATTATGTGTGTTCTAGGAGCAAAAGGAAGAAGTGCTGCTTCCCTCCCTGTGGTTATAGCTTCCCGCGTAGCGGTGACGTCGCATGCAGGGACCAGGTAGAGAGGAGGAACAATGCCGGTTGTAACTTTACGGGTTAGCTTCATGCTTCTGGTTCACTTTAGTGATACCAAACTGGTATAATTTTTTGTTACTTGTGCAGACTTCAAACTTGAATAATTTGAAGCTTGTCTTACCAGTTGTATGAATGATTATTCAATTAGGGTCTATTTTGTGGAAATAAGCTCAGGTTATTCAGGCAGATGCATTTGTGTGAGGAGAGAGGACCAGTAGTAGTAATGTGATTATTTGAGTCAGTAGTTTTTTATTTGGGCCAAGTTCAAAGCTGAGGCAACCATTTTTTTTTTTTTTTACTGTGAAAATCACAGCTGTTGATCAGTGGGTATCTATGGTAGGTAAGATTAACTCCTTGTGATGTTTAAACAACGTCCCTTCAAAAAAAAACAAAAAAAAACTGTGCTATCCCTTTAAGCAAACATAAAGTCTCTCCTGAAGTTAAGGAGTGAAAAAAAACAAAAAAAAACACACCACAGCCAGGAAAATAATAGCTCCTTTCACTTCCAGAGGTGTGGATGAGCGCTGCGGTGGACTTAAGTGACAGGTAAATTGCAGGTTAAGTGGAGAACACAATCTTTTAACAAGAGACTCCAGGCGGCTGCAAATCCTCCTTAGTCTTTAATCTGAATACAAAAGGCAGGGGCGGAGTATTAAATCTGACCCTTCAATGTTCTGTTTGTTCCACACTCAGCTGAAGGGCCTGCTGTAGTTTCTGAGCGGGGGGGGGGGACACTCCCAGGTTCGCAGTTTCCTTTGTGAGATTTGAAAAGGTCCAGGAAGCCACTTCTTCAGTCGCTAACTTCTCCGGTAAAAAAAAAAAAAAAAAAGGAAGGCCCGGATCGTGCCCGTTCGCTCTTATCTCGCTGAAATGCCTTTAAACGGGACTGTTTATTTAATTGTGGATGAAACGCCGAAGCAGAGCGCCATTATCAACAAGCCCGCTTCCGATGCGAAAAACAAATCCGTCTTTATTTAGCAGCTGTGATGGTTGGGAAAGAGGAGACGGGGCCGGGGGGTGAGGCAGGCGGTTAGGGCTTGCCGAGAAAAAGGCGCTTTGGGTTGTCAACGTTTTAGAGGCTTAGAGTCAAACCTATCCGGGCTCAGGAGAGAGGAGTCTGGGTGTTAGGCAGGCAGAATGACTCCTGATAGAAGGAGTTTGCGGCTCAAGTCGAGAGGAATCGTCTTGGCTCCCGGATGAGGCAAGGACTAATTGATTCTCTGAAGTTTCCTGTCGCAGCGCACGATTACAGGTATGACTGGATTAAAAAAAAGGAGAGAGCCAAAAAAAAAAAAAAAAAAAAAACAAGGGATCTGGAGGAGGGAAACGTGAAAGGAAGAAAAAAAAAATCAAAGAGAAAAGACGACGAGGGCTGCCATAGACGGATCAGCATCGCTTACACACACTGACGTGTCTGCTTGTGTGTGTGTGAATGTGTGTGTTTTGCTTGTGTGCTAGTTGTGTATCCACACACACACACACATACAGGTGCGGCGGCTGTGTTTGATCTCAATGCTCAGTGGCAATCATCAGGTCACATTGCAAGGCCCCTTTCTCCGGTGTGTTGCACAGGAGCACATTATGTTGTAGCAGCGTGCTTCCCCTAATCACTCACTTCTGGTTAACACGTCTCAAAGCCAGAGGCATGTGTCTCGCCTGCCCATAACAGTCCATGACAAGATTGAGTACTGAGGCATGCGGGAGCCATAGCGAGGCGGGCTCCGAGAGAGAAGCCTTCAGGAGAAGGAGAGTTAGGACGCATATCTAGACCTAAGCTGTCATGCGTGCGGCTGTAATGGCTTGTTTAGTGGCAAAGTCCAATCTAGGGCCCCAGAGAGCCATTATTCCTGGACTATCGATCGGCCCCTACGGCCACCACAGCTCGGGCCTCTGTCCCTGATCCTGTTCAGTAATAAGCGTACTCATGTCAAGATGGTAATTATCATTGATCTGTGGCCCCTGTGACAAGGCAGCGGTCCCTTGCCGTGATTCATACCTAGCGTGGGACTGCTGGACTTGAGGCACCAAATCACCAATTTGATATTAGTACACAACTTTTACTGGCAACGCGGGGCTACATGCGGGAAACAGAAGAGTTTGGAGATGGATCTCGGTCGTTTTGACAGTGTAGCCTCTGTTGCTTTGCAATTTTGTATCAGGCTATTTACCTGTGTGCAGCGCTGCACAGGTTAAACCCAATCAAACACTAGTATACTGAAACACTTTAAACTTAATTAATATTCTTCGTTTAGCGCCTGAACCCTCTGAACTTCACAGTAGCCAGGGATAAACTAAATCTATCTTCCGTTAGCATATTGATTATGTTGTTGCCTAATTGCAACCCAAACTACGGCAAATTAATTCAATCTGTTGCATTCTCTGCATTTTTAATGAGGTGTAACTCTAAAAAAAGGCTTTTCTCATCCCCATATCTTTAGGTTTCAGCTGTCAGGGAGCAAAATCTGTGTGAAATTTAGACACACTAGGACTATGCTTTTAAGTTGCCGGCTGGGAAAAGCTTCACTTTCTTAAATTGAAGACAACAGCTGTGTTGTCACTTTGGCTGTACTCAACCGTGCAAGGGCCAGAGAGCAAAGCTAGAAGTGTGACTTTGACTCTGTTTGTCTGTCTGTGCTATACTGGCCTTCATCAGATTCCTGCACAAGGCTCAGTTGGTGGTTAGGGTACGAACCTTAAATTTATGTTTTGTTTAAAACTAAGAGGAAGGTAATGTAGTTAAGTGCAAGGGGAATGACATCAGTTGTCAGTAATGTGTCCCCACAGAGAAAGGTGGGGACACTGCACGCAGATACAAAAACACAGCAGTCACTATGCTCTCAACTTTGAGGGTAAATGTCCACACCTTTCTCCCTCTGCCAAATGGCACGGTTTAAAGGTGCCAGGGAGAGCTGTGCTTAGTTCAGGTTTGTCATGTAAAAAACAACAGCATTGTTAAGTTGAAAGTTATCCAGAAAGTCGACAGCACTAGAGCAGCCAGGAGGGCGCAGCTGATTTCACATCTTAAAGCTGGGGAATGTAGCAACATGTTGTCTTAAAAGATTTAAAGGTATACTATGCAACATTTTTCAGTTAATTAATGTGTTCCATACCGTTTTGGATGATTAAATGAGTCATTTCAGGTCGAACTAAGGTTTTCTCGGCCACCCTGGGGGTCTGTGGGGGAAATACCATACTTGTCATTGCAGGAGCTCTCGGCCCGCACTCACAGGCTCAGAAGTCTGGTGCATCGCGAGAGTCGGTCTTGCTTTACGGCGAGAGCTGCTACACGCCCCCAGTGAAAGGCATGCTCGTTGCTAGCGCAGTGGCGATATTTGTGCAGTTATCATGGCGGAACCAGCGAGAAAACACCGAAAGCCCATGTCAGAGCAGGCAAGAAAGAGGAAGAGGGTTCTGGACAGAGAGAGGAGTCGTACACCGGTGAACATCGGGCAAGCTTTTTCCGAAAGGCGACAGCTAAAAGAAAAAGAAGGCTGCAAGGCTGACGCGGACCTCGCGTTTCTGCTGATGCGACTGTAAGTAACATTGGAATGGTTTCTCTCTCTATGTGTGCATGTTCATACTTTCACTGTGTTAGTCATTGTTTGTACTGCCGTTTTTTCCACTTTTCGTTGTGTTCGCCTGTCTGCTAAGCTCAAAACAACCGCGCCTGGCTTGATGGAGAAACCAGAACAGCTGAGCATCTTTACCACAGTGCACTTTTACTTTCGCCCTCTGGGGGGAGCCTCTCTGGAAAATCAAACCCGGTTGCATAGTATACCTTTAATTTGGTGTTGACTAGGACAGTCACTCACTTGTTTTGATAGTCCATGGTGAAGGTTCATTGTTCTGTCACGACTAAATGCAGCTTCACTGATGAACGCCAACTATTGTTTTCAACCCACGTGTCTGTCTTTGTGTTTTTTTTCTGAGATTAGCAGCACCTTCTGCTCCCTGTAACATATTTTAGGTGCAGTTTTGTAACCGTTTTCCTATGAGAGGGATTTCAGCTACAGCAAAGAGCTAAATTACTAGTTTGACCAAGATCACTGCAGAGACGCAGAAGAACGTTGAGTTGACGATAGGAAACACATTGCTGCGCTGCTGCTGCTGCTGCTGTAGCTCATTTCTGGAGGAACATGTTATAATTAAGCATTTATGCTAAGATAGTGAGTGTAACACCGTGTCTTTGACATCACCTGGAGCCGGTGTTCCCAACAGAACAGCTCACTCAGGAAATCTTTGATCCCCATCAGATCACAAAGCGTCCAACTTTGGTTTTACCATGCAACAACTCATTCCCTCTGGTTTCACTCATCTCTGCATCTAATTGCTACTGAATAGCATTTAGATGCTCACCTCAGCACTAATTTAGTGCCGAGATGAGAAAGTAAAGTTGTCCTTGCTTTTAACTTGCTTCTTTGTATTTAATTTAGTGATTATGTCTGAAAAGTGGTGTGTCCAAAAACATAACTGTTAGGTTAGCTGCCATCTCTAAATTGCGCTTAGGAGTGAGTGTGTGCATGAATGGTTGTTTTTTTTGTTCTTTTATTGAATCTATGAAAAATTCCAAAGATAACAGAAATTAACTATTAGTTTACCTCAAAAGAAAGGGTCTTGAAAGGTGTATTTGCTGAAAATTTGACAATTAGACATTCCTTTGTTATGTATATCCTGTATTTTTACATATAGTTTAAATACAGTATGTATAAGTACTGTTCTATCCAATGTATATGACCATTTAGGTGTTATGCATCTGTTTTAATCCTCTACTTGATCTTTTTTTAGGGGTGAAAAGTCAACATAAGAACTTTATAAGTCCTTTGGAAAGCCTGAAAAATTATTGACCAAGACCACTTCAAACGATCGTTAGAAATCTAAATTCTTGAAAGCATATTGTAACCATGAATAAACTGGGATGATTTAAAATGGTTAACAGTCTCACCGTACATTTTGCTAGGATCTCAAAAAAAAATTATGTCAACTTTCAAAAAAGGTAAATATGTTTCCTTTGTCCTTTTTAAACAGCCACTCACATTCTACGGAGATACTTCTGCGTTTTGGACATTTTATTGACTTCACTGTCACAGCTTTCACAGTCTATCTACTTTTGGATCTAATTTTACCTCCCGCTCCTGGCAAACCCACTCAGAGGGTCCGGTAGGCAGCAGAGGGACAGACAGATAGAGAAATAGTGAGATGGCGGGGGCTTCAAGACAGGCAATCAGTTTTCTTTTTGTGAGTGCTGAAGCGGGACTTGTGTCACCTGCAGACCAAACCCCATTTCCTCTGATTAAGTCCTTTGAAATATTCCATTTGTCAGTGTCACAGCCCCAGCCAGCGTGCAGCCGGCCGTGTCCGTTGACTGTGTCATTCCCCAATTTACATCAGACACTGACAACATCATCATGCTCCTAATGTCCCCCTGGCTTGCTCTTGCTCAACCTTTCTGTTGATTCTCTTCGTTTCTGTGTTTTCTCCCCTCAGACGCACCACCGCGCCTCCCCGCATCCTTCCTGTCACAACAAGCGTCAGCCGCCGCGCGGGTCCATGTGTGATTTCCTGTGCAGAGGAGAACCCACTCAGCTCAGATACCCAAACCTTCAGGGAGTTGTCCTTTCTAAAGGGTTGCTATATCTTTTGCGTGGTTTTCTTTCTTTTTTTTTTTTTGTCTTGTTTTTTTTTTTTTTCCCTTGGAAATCTGTTTCTGGAGTATCAGCATCACTCAGCCCTCAAACTCTCATGCATGTGATCTAACCCCATTAACAGCCAATGTCTTTCCAGGAGCAGAGCTGGCATGGTTCAGAGAGGATGGAAATTTCAATCTCCCCTCTATCATTTTCTCTATCATTACTCCATCCACAGCCATTTCTCTCCATCCTGAGTCCCGAGAGGGAGCGGGAGTGGCTAAAAAAAAAAAGGAGGGCACCGAGCACCCCGTGCCAAACTTTAATATGAGTCGAGCAAAAGAGAAAAGGGGGTGTTTATACATTATTAGGGGTCTATTATAACAGGGCTATCACGTCCTGCCTCTTCTCTCCGTCTTCCCTTCATTCCCCTCACTCTCCTGACAGGTAACGGCGGGCCGCCTTGATGACTAGACTCAATCACCTGTGACAGTTTTGATTTGATGTCACTCTTCGGGTCGCTCTATTTGTTTGAGCAGTTAAGAGGTAATTGTGTGACATTGTCGGTGGAAGACGTGCTTTGGCAGCGCACCCGCTGAACCGAGGGGACGAGTCGAGGGAGTGTGGCAATAATAAATGAGGGCTATTTTCCTCAGCATTCCCAGACTCTGTGTGTGTACATGCGTCGGTGTGTGTGTGTGTGTGTGTGTGTGTGTTTGATGTGGGGAACTAGAAAGGGTGATGAGCCCCTCTACCTTCAGGGAATTCAACTGTGAGATGCACATTGAGGTCGCCGGCACCCGCTCTTATCATCGCTTTTGCTGGTGTGAATTGTTTCTGTCAGAATCTATTTATTTATTTATTTTGAGAATAAGTTTTGGTGTCGCGTTGAGAAACTTCTGAGCCCTCGCAACGCTGACCAGTGATGCAGGTTTCAGGGTTCCCACACGTTGTTGAGAATTATGTGTGACCTTAGTTTTTAGCATTTTTATAAGTTTGAACAAGTAAGGGGAAACAATGACTCAGGGGTTCCACTCTTTTCGATGTTTCGTTTTACAGAACTGAAAAAACTGACATTCAAATAAGAAACTTCTGTTTTTAGGAATAAAGTATAATACGTATTATTAATTATTTCTTTAATGCATGGAAAATATGAACAGATGTACTGGACATGATGATGTTTTGACATGATTTGGTCAAGAGTAAGGGTTCTCTATCTCAGTATTTTGAGAACCAAAGCTCATATTTTGAAATTGTAATTCCAGTGAAAGCTTGAAGCAACGTGGATTATGTGTCTCTCAACTGTTTCTCCAGACTCTGGGACCTAATTTTTCAAATTAAATTGCAAATTTACTTTCATCAGAAAACAGGACTCTGGACCACTGAGCGTCAGTCCATTTTTTTTTTCTCCTTAGCCCAGGTTAAACTCTTCTGATATTTTCTGTGCATCAGAAATGGCTTGGCACAAAAAAAATACGACATTTGTTGCTTGTTTTTAGGATTCATCAGTGCATAGTGGCTCTTGATGTGCCGACTCCAGCCTCCATCCATTGTAAAGATACCTCTCAAATGGATTTTTTTCAGAAATCCTCTCATGGCTATCCCTGTTGCTGCTGCACCTTTTCGCACCACACATTTTCCTTCCTCTCAACTTTCTACATATATGCTATAGCTTTCACAAAATTCTGATTTCTGAGGCAATACATTTTGGGGTTTTCATTATCTGTAAGCCGTAATGATCGAAATTACAAGAAAATAAAGGTTTAAAAATTTCACTCTGTGTCAAAATTAATATATATAATACACTATATGTGTTTCACTTCTGAAATGAGTGACAAAAAATGTTAAACTTTTTCACAATATTACATTTTTTGTTGTTTTATGTATAGCATATAGCATTTGGGAACAGAGAAAGGGACAGTTTTTTATACACTAGGCAAAAATTATTTAAATAAAATAACAGTTTTTGCTATTTTACAAACGGAATATTGGAAATTGATATACAAATAAAATAAAAAGAGTGTTACTTCAAACCCCAGGATTTCCTTATATATCCTCCACCACTGGTAAAGTCAATTTAAGAAAAATATTTTTTTTTATTAGAATCCCCAGTGTCATAATTAGTGGCACTCAGACTAGTCCCTTTAGTAGATAAATGCTACTGAAAAGTTTTTTGGATTTAAGCTTTACCTTTTTATGTTGATCAGGGGATTCGATGAACCAGTCAGAAATCTCTGACTTTCAGGTTTCCTGGGGATATAAGCATGACTTGACACAGATGTTAACTTCTGTTAGACCCTGCTCAAAATGGGAAAGCCAAGAGAACATGCAATTTACAACAGGTAAGGCAGATTTGTGTCGATCTTGAAAGGTTAGAAATTGACTTTCAGAAAATAGCTGCTCGCCTAAATCTGTTCACATCTACATCCAGAATATACTGAAAACAACATTGTCCTGTTAGCCCTGAGTTTTGTCTGATATAAGACAATGCAGTGAACTGGCACCAAATTA
Organism: Fundulus heteroclitus; assembly: GCF_011125445.2. Classification (NCBI taxonomy): domain Eukaryota; kingdom Metazoa; phylum Chordata; class Actinopteri; order Cyprinodontiformes; family Fundulidae; genus Fundulus; species Fundulus heteroclitus. The sequence goes on along the minus strand of NC_046369.1, from coordinate 24,260,186 downwards.
TTAATCTAACATAAATTTACTCATTTGTTTACACATAAAGGTTGCACACTGTTACTGATCTGTATTGGTAAGGTTCTCTCAAGCGTAACAGATACTTCAACAGCAATCCCAAAGAAGAAAAAATAAACTCGGCAGACATCAGAGGAAAGACGGCTATCCAACTACAGACTGTGAAGCTACAGGTTTGTAGCCTCGTGAGACCATCCTGATCTCGCGAGCTTTCAAGGTTTCACTCGCAGATCAGTCTGGATACTCTCCGTTAAAGAAAATTTGGAGCCGTTCACCAAACGAACGTCCAATCAGCGTTGGCTTTGAGGCGGGTTGAGGTGTGACGCAACGAGAAGCGCGTCAGTTCAGTCTAAACAACATGGCGGCTTCAGCCGATGAAACTAGCGTTAGCGTGGCTATCGAGCAAGTTTTATCGGAATTACAGAGTATTTCTTTGCTGAGCTAACGAGCCTTTACCTGCAGCAGCAAGAGTAGCTTGGCTTGTGGTTGTGTTTACGAGCGACGACGAATCTGATTGGTTCATTTGGCCCGTCTATCACCAACATAGGCCAATCAGCTAACCAGTATTTTCGCCCCTTCCCAAAGTTACTTCAACGGAAGGTTTCCAGATGGATATGCGGAGCAAATCTATCTGGCGGAGTCAGGTAAACAGGTTTGAGCCACTTAAACAGAACGTCGTAATGGAAAATAAGGAGAGGAGATCCCCCTAGCTCACGTTACCACATATATGCTGACGACACACAGCTCGATATATCTGTTTGACTGCATGACCAAAGCTCACTACAGCGATTGAGTCAGTATGTCCACAATGTCAGTGAGTGGTTGTGTCTGAATTTCATCCAGCCTGGAGCAGAAAATACAGAAGTTTTTGGTAAAATAATGCAAGGATAGAGGTCAGCGCTCAACTTCACATAACGGGGCACGGAGCATGGGAGAAACGTCGGTGTTGCTTTGGACTAAGATCCAGCTGCTTAGTTTGTGTTCGTAGGACCAGACCTAAATAAGGAGAGGCACCACTTAATTTCTAAGCTCATCAGCTCTGGATGATATGCTCTGTGAAAACCTGAGTTGTGCAGAAAGTCCTGGTTCCCTTAAATCAAGACGGAAAACATTTTTGGTTTTAGCAGCTTTCGATCAAGGAATCTGAATTACTGTAGAATGACTGAAGTGCAAGATTGAAGAGTAGATTAAAGATCTTGTCCTATTTATTTTGCCTTTTAAATCTGCAATGTAACATTTGTTTATTTTATACTTTTTAATGCTTGACTTGTTAAGCACTCTTTCTGTGCATCACTTGAAAGTTTTTTTTATAGATTCTTTTTGTTTATCTTTTTATGTAGTTTAAAGCACGTTGTATTGCCCTGTTTGTGAATGATGCTTTATAAATAAACCTGCCTTGCCTTGATGCAGCCATATGCCGTACCTGAAATATAGTGTTGTACCTGGAGACCCATAAATAACTGTCATATATAAACTGTGGATGTTGTGCAGCCATGCTGGCAGGAAAGTCCTCCATGCATTCACGGAGTCTCAACTCTCACTGTCTCTGAATACCAGAGATAATCTGGAATCCTTCTTTTCTTATGTAGAAGAAGCAGAGAGAAAATGTGGCTGAAGATTGCAAATCTGTGAGCCCAGGCTTTACCCCCCTTTTCCCTCTCCTCCCCGAGTCCATTTCTGCACAGCAGTGGGGCGAGGTACAGGACAGACTTTTGGAGAGAACTGGGGGTTGCCTAAGTCCAAAAATCTAAAGAATCTAACACAATTTGAGTTTTGTCTGACCTGACCACAGTCCAGCGCCAGGATAGTCTTCAGCGGCGGAGCACCGCCAGCAAAAAGGCTTTCTTACTTCTCCATGTTGAGCTCATCCATTTGTTTGTTATCTCAATCCAGGATTTGGAGAGATACAAAGCTGATTAGGCAACAAAAGCATAGGGGAAGATAAAGAACACTTAGGTAATGGGTTTAGCCTGCCTGTTTAGCACGCCAGATTCATCCCCCTTTTCTCTCAAAATGCGTCTGCTATTCTTTCCGCAATCTTGATCCAGATGGGAGAAAGAGAACAACGAAAAAAAGAGGAGAAATGGGAAAGAAAGGATCAGGGAAAAGGGGGACGAGGAAAAAGCGATGCATTGGGTCGCAATGTTGTGAGAAAGTCTTGAGTCAAGCAGCAGTGGTGAAGTCAAGAGGGCCTTAATGCTAAATGTGTACAGCTTAAGGGTGGAAGTTGTTAAAATGTAGTGGAATTTGATAAATCTCAAGACTGCATTAGGGTGTTAAAAGGGGGGACAATGTAACGAAGAAGATTCAAGACTATATTGTTATTGAAGGTGTTCCCTTTTCTGCTGGCATTGTGGGCAACTTTGAAAAAAAAAACCCACACACCAGCGATTTTGAATCAGATTCAATATGAAAGTTTACCAATTTTTTTTTAAAAAAGGATAAAAAAAACACCTTGATTTTTACACTGTAAGTTTACTTAAATAAATCAGGAAAAATAATAAGTGGCCCGCCGTTTCTCTTTTCATTTCTAGGCATGTAAACCAATACAGAGCCATTAAATCCAAGCTTACTCTCCCCTTGGTGAACCTGTGTTAAAGCAATCTCAGGGCTTAGCAGTCACTCTGATAATAACACCTCACAGAGGTCAGTAAGCAATGAGGAGGGATGGAGGGAAAACATATTTATGCTCCTCCTGCTGTACACACACACACACACACACACACACACACACACACACACACACACACACACACACCCACACCCCACATGGAAAGAAGCCATGAGAAAGGTGCTTATTTAGACGAGATAAAGAGCAAGATGAGAGGCAGCAGAGTTGGATTAGGGAAAGGAGACGTTCAGGGCCAGTAAAGGCAGGGGAAAAGACGAGGGGGTGGAGGACAGCGAGGCCGGGAGCCGGTGTCTGGGCCGGCTGGATATGGGGGGAATATTAATCTGGGTTTAGTGTGAGCAGGACCCCACAAACGGCTCAAGCAAACACAGCTTAGACGAGGCCAAGCCTCTGAGAAAGTCCTAAATCTTCACATTAGCTCCCCGCGTTTCTTCTGCTGAACCCGTAAGCTCTTTTTCTAAAGGACAGCACAAACAAACCCCCCTCTCCCCCCCCTTTCACCCCCATAGTACCTCTTGCCAGTCTTATACTTCCTCTCTCACTGGCAAACACACACTTTCAAAATCAAAAAAAGCCTTTGACGATCAAGATTGCAAGAAATGTATAAACCTGAGCCTGGATAGGGGGGGAGATCAGATGGGTCCCCTTCCTAAAGCGGCAGAAAATCTCCCAGTGGAGTTTGTCAGTTTTTGGTGTGCCCTACTTTTCTGTCTGCAAAGAAAGGGAGAGCAAGGATAAATATTTTTTAAAAGGCTGGTTTGGTATTTTTGAAGTGGGATTCTGTTGAATGGTTATAAGCAGCCAATATCTTACCTGTTGTAGGAAACTCTTGGCCTCTTCACGTAGTATAAATCCAGATTAGTTGTCCAAGAAGGGTGAAGATCACAGCTCCCCTCGACTGCATGAAAAACATCTTTAATATCAAAAACATGTCTGTTTATGTGAGCAGTGTTTTTAGAACTTGAAATCTTTGTCATACTGCACTTTTTTGTTTTTTACACGAAGGTTGATAAGAATTTACATCCAAAATTGAGCTAGGAGAAAATGTGCCACCAGTGGTCAACCTATGCAAAACAGGCACTAAGAATAAAACATGAAAAATGAGTCTTGTCAGAGTAACTGTCTGCCTCCTACCAACATTTCTGGTTTAAATAATTGGCGGTTTCTGTGTAAAAAATGACCATTGCAGACATAGCGTGAACTAACCTGTGGATTTTGACCTTCCCTCTCTGTAGGCTCTTACCTCTCCTGTTGGTTAACTAAATACTTTGTTTTAGCCAAACACTTAAATTAGTCAAGAGACTTTCCATTAGTCATTAGAACAGCTTGCTCAAATTAATAAGATAGATTCTGAAAATAATTAACATTTTCCTCACCAGCCAAAGTGTTCTTGCACTGCTTTGCTTATATAAAAAGGGAATATTGTGACTAAGATGCTTGTTAATACTCCACATAAGCACTGGTTCTCCGATGCTGTAAAGGCATCTTTATTTTCTAATACGTTATTTTTTTTCCGGTCAATTCATTGCCATAGTTACTCCAAAATCCACTCCTGATTGGTTGATCTGTCTCTCATGACGACTCCTCCTCTGAAAGGTTCAGCTCCTAAGATGGAGACAGAACCAGAAACTTTTGCCCAAAACAAAGGGCTGGACCAGACTCAATCAGACTCACCATGTTTGGACAAATGTCTATTAGCATTGTTAGTTGTCTAATTTTCCTCTTAAGCTCTGCAAAAATGCTAAGACTTCAGTATCTTTTTCCACAGTGAATAACCTCCAGAGTTCAAAAGCTGGAGGAAAGACAACGCCTCTGCTGCCCTATCCCGATTGCCGACACAAGCACCAATGTTTTCTGAGTGGAAATAGTTTGTGTCTAAGCCAAAGAGTGGAGTCACTTATCTGTAAGGGGCAAGCCAATTTAAGCAACAAAAAGGACAACAAATGTCCGTCTCAGTCAGGCTGGCTCTCCTTGACCTGACCCGGATGGGCATGCTGATGGATTCTCTTGTGGTTTAAAAATCTTGAAACTTGAATGTTAATCTGTTAGATCAAACTAGGGGATAAAAATCTAGATTTGACATTCAAAACAGCCTCCCTCTTGGTTTCAAAGCAGCCGTAGAATAAGTTTATCTCATACATCTTTCTCTTATAACATAACCTAAAATATTATGACACTTCTAACACTGGAGTTATTTTAAGATGGTTGAAGTCCGGTTTGGTATTGGACCCTTTTACACCAGATATTAGCATTAGCCTCCAGGACCAACTAATGTGCATTTAGGCTACATGAAGAAACTATGAGTTATTAAGTGCAAGTGACATATTTATGGCTTACAGCCTTTTTCCAGAACATCTCGTCAAGAATCCTTCAGTATGCTTTTAAGTGGTTGTAAAGTGAGCACCACGTATAACCCGTGTCCTTCTTTGTATAAACATAGACCTAAATTCTGTTTTTCCAGAAAACTTTTCATTTGTAGAAATGCTAGAGGAAATTCTGGATTTCCCTTTTCCAGCATTAACTCCTGATGATTTCAAGTTGATCTATTGTGAATGATAAGAGAGGTGAGAATTATTTTCCAGATTTTCTTCATGAATTAAGACTTTACAAATTTGTATTGTACCGGAATCAAATTAGTGGGATATCAATCACACTGGTTAAGATGCGATGGAAGAGAGGGATGTGGCGGCAGAGGACTTATTTATCTCAGCAGCTTTTGCACCTAAAGAGGGTATCAGACGGTCCTGTCGGAGGCAAGCATGCCCCGTGGAGGGAGAGAGGGGACAAGCCTCTGAACCTCATCCCATCACCCACAGCTTCCTGGCGGGAAGGGTACCAGGAAAAAGTGCCTCCTCACTGAGTTTCATTAACCTGACCACATGTGCCAAAAGCCCTGCTTTTAGAGTTAATCAAACTGACACACTTGCAGCAGACTTCTCCGTCACCTGGGAAGCTCATCCCAGCCCACGCTGCTTCTAATGTCGAAGATGCTCCAATAAAGTCTGCATGCATTTTCTCACGTGGCGTGGAACGCACGCCCCTCCACGACCATGACCACATGAAATGTCATTTATAGAGTTCCAATTAACTGTGTAGGAGTGCATCCAGCACTGTAAGCCTCATGACCGAACACAACCAGAGCAAAAATGTGATTTAAACATCAAATGGGACCTTGAAGGGTTTATAGGCCACATTTAAAAACATTTCTCAGATCATTAGAGTCAAGGGAATATTTCAGCCTGTCGGATATTGAAAAAAAGTTTAACTAAAATGAAAAAAAAAAAAACTTCACACTTAAAGGGTTGTTTTATCTATTTTGTTTGCAATTTTCTTTTCTCGAAAGAACATCCTTCTAGCATTACAGTCTGAGAGAAAAAAAAAACAGCAAAACACTGAAGCTGTAACCCTACCAACACAACGGCGTTAAGAAAAACACAAAATGCAATAAAAAGACAGAAGAAAATATTTCCACTTGTATTTTTTTTTTAAATTTAGGGTTCTGTGTTGCTGTTGTGTTTTATGAGCATATGGTGTGTTTTTACTTTGGCTTTTTCCCAGTTTTTTAGTGCAGGGACAATTAGACCAATGTAATAACTGGGAAATTATTTAACACAGCAATAAAGTCTACATTTTTAAAAAACAACAGCGAAGCAAATACAATGCAAACCATAAAAAGTTAAGAAAAAAGAACCGTGAACTAAATAAAACTATAGATATTGCTTATTTCTGGAAAAATCTGGAATGAAAACACAAACATACAAAAAAACTGAATAAGTGCTCACTAACAGATGTCTTAAACCATGGGCCACCAACCGCAGGCACCAAGTGGCCCCTGAAGACCAGATTTAGTGCCAACAAGCCTCTTCTAAAAATAGCACAATCCACCAGTGAGCTGCATCTAAAAATAGATTTTATTCCATTACTTCCTGATTATTCAAATTTGCATTTACATAGATATAAAATGACAATATCAATAACAAATCAAGAAAATGTATGTAAAATTTTATTTTACATTAGGTTATGGTGAACTCTGACTCTTCTAGTTTATTTAGTTTACTCTTTTAGAATTTGACTTAAAGTACCTCTTTGTTGTGCTCCTGCCGTGTCATGACCCCAGGATGGAAAAGGGGACAGACGACAACCACAATATACTGACCAAATCCATGAATGAAAAAATAAATTTTTACCTAAAGAAAGGGTAAGGGACCATTAGGTGGTATTCTTTGCAGAATCAAAGAAGCAAAACAGTGGTGCAGAGGTTAGGGAGTTCATCCTGTGATTGGCGGGTTGCTTGTTCGATCCCCTGCTCCAACATCTCAGTCGTTGTGTCCTTGGGCAAGATGCTTCACCTGCATTGCCAGTGGTCAGAGGGCCTGTATTATGGCAACTTCGCCTCTGCCAGTCGGCCCTGACGCAGAGTTGCTAACATGTGTGTGTAAAGTGCTTTGGGGTTGTTGGACTTGATAAAGCGCTATACAGGTACAAAGTACTTCACTGACATCTATTCTGAATAAAAACAGCTGAACCCCCTCAATATCTAACAATAAAGCTCACCAAAAACCTTACCAACCTACTTGCCTAGTGTGGACTCTGTTAACTAGCGTTAACAGAGTCCCTCAAACTTGTCGGTGGGCATAACCGCAGAGGAGCTAACTTTATTTATGCCTTTCAATTCAGAAATTAAATCTAACTATATTGGTATTATTGATATTACAACAATAAGTAACCCAAAAAGTCATAATTTATTGCACGTTTGATAAAGAGTCTGATGATAGAGGGGCAACGGGACCGCCAGAAACGCTCAGCATTGTGTTTAAGGCTTCCACCAGTGTTGCCATGTCTGCTTATTATCAGCGACTTTGGGCTTGTTTGTTTTATATTGTTTACATGGTAGAGGTAATACAACTAATTTCTTATTCCCCCTGCAAGATCTGGCAATACTGGCTTCAAACCCACACACTCACCATGGCTGCCTGGGGACAGAGGGATAGAATATTATTATCAAAGGCTCCACTGCCCTATATAAATCAAAGCTTAAAAATCATTTGTCCTTCCCTAAAACAACGATCCCCTCAAACATGCGACGCGGCAGACTTGTGTCATGTGCTATGTGTGTGCATGCAGCATCTTTTGTCTGAAGACGTGCGACAAAGACAGCCATTGGTTATTGGTTGGCTGTTAGCATTAGCTTCCTCGAATTTCCTTATTTATCATGGCTTTAACGGTAGCGAAGCTAATATTTTTGTTTGCGGAATATGAATTTGTGTCCAACACTGCCTAGTCCGCTAGTTCCTGCCATAAACCTTTAAGAAAATGCTCCAGAGTCACCAGTAGAGGAGAAAGAGAAGGAGATTCACCCCACAGGTGAGTTTCCTCTTTTTTTTAGGGTAGTGCTGAGTCCCGGTTGGTCCTTTCAAATTCTCCATCCAATCAGAGCTCAAAACTCCAAATTGGCACCAGCTTGCATTCTCCACCTAAGGAGAAACAGAGAGAAAAGGGGAACAGGCCAAACATGGCATGCTGCATGCCCTGTAAAACTTATAAACTAGTGAGTTTATGAATCATTTTGTTGTTTAACATGTGTTGAACTTTTCCCAAATATATATAAAAAAGTTTAAAACAAGGTCTTCTCTAAAGTGGCTGCCCTGGAAAAAAAAATCTACTTTGATACGCATATGGAGAGGAGAATTACGGCATGATTAGCCTAATGCTCGGCATGGAGAAAAAAGTAGCAGTTCATACTTGACAGCAAGTAAAAATTCACTTCTATGGACAAGAATTATTAATGGCAAGGAGTAAAAAGGGGTTTTAGATATGTACAGTAGGAGGACTGGTTGTATTTAAGCTCCCTGCAAAGTCTCCCACTGGCAGCATTATCCGGCCTATGCACCTGTCAGACAACAGAACATGACGAAAAATGTACCTTCATGAAAAGAAGCTGAGAAGGTATTAGACAATCTCCAAAACATTAGACACGTCACCGCTCCGTCCCGTCATTTGCAAGCGTTTACAGAGGGAATCAGGAAAAATTACTCCCTCATTTAGTCCTGGATACAGATTTTTTTTTTTTTTTTTAACGTATTTAAGACTTTCTGAACGTTCACTCCCGCACACGTTCAAGCCCAGCATGGCAGGTTACTCTGCAAGCTTTAGATGAGGCGCTTGTGGAAGGGGGGTGCTGTAAACTGCGACCAGGTGTCCGCTGAGGCCCCTGCGCGTTAGAAACAACCTTCATCAAGCCCACGCCCTCAACAAATCAATCTTCCTGTGACACTTCATTTAGACTGCATTAATGTGGAATTAGAGCCCATTATGGCTATTGGCAGGACCTGACAGTCCCACAGCACAGTGATCCTCGCTTCCCAGGAGAGACCGCTGCTGAATTGAGCAGATAAGGCTTTTTCAGCCGCGCTGCAAAGCTGAAGGAGTCATTAGTGATTCTTTTTTTTTTTTTCTTTTTTTGCCTCTTATTCAACTCTGTCATCAGAACTGCTAATCAACTAAAGGAATGTGTAAGGGTTTTGCTTTTTTGCTTTTACTGTACAGTTTCCTTTCTTGGTATTTTGGCTTTTAGAATTCAAATGGAGATTTAGATTTTCAATACCTGTAACTAGGCATTGATGGATAACTGAGCGTAAATTAGATGATAGGACAAAACTTAATGCCGTGTTGTGTCATCTAGCTTGGGTGAATGCACTCCTCTAGCAGAGAAACTCATCACAGTCGCAGTGCCTCGCAAAAGTATTCACACCCGTTGAACTTTTTCTACATTTTGTCCCTTTACTGCCATAATCTTCAATGTGTTTTATATGATAGATCGTCAGACAGTAGTACATAATGTGGAAGTGGAAGCAGAATTCGAGTCTGTGTCCTTTAAATCTAGGTGTAAATACAGCTATTGTGTGAAATGTTTTATAAATGTTTGTGACGCACTTCTGCAATAACTAAGAATATTATTGGCTTCTGTGCGTTGATACATTCACACTGTCATGCCTTCAGACCGCCTGAAATATACTCCTAAAGTTAAATTACTGCTGAGTGACTCAGACAAAAACCCACAATCCTTTAATAAACCACCATTTACTATTAGATACTTTCTTCTACCTCTTATAACTGAGAATCTGATTAGATGTCAGATCTCTAATCAGGGTGGAGTCTCCATCAGAAACCCCCCCCCCCCCCCCCCCCCAACCCCCTTCCTCACTTCACTGTCTCAGAGGAGTTCATGGCGAGGCCCCCCCCCCCTCACACACCCTTCACTGACCAGGCGGCTGTGAGGCACACCGATACCCCCTTAAGGAGCTTTGCTCTCTGGAGGAAACTTAATCTCCTTTTTAAACACCATCCCAAGGCTCCTTGCACGCCGTGAATAGAGCGGGGGAGGAGTCCGCTGCAGAATATCTCAGAACCCACATGGCAGCCCAGCCCAAATCTGAATATCTTAGCCACAACGGAGCTCAAGCGCTCCATCGCCAGCATTGGAATTAGCCCTTCGACAGGCCACGCTAAATCCCGCTGCTTCCTCCTCACCGCTCCACTGGCATCCACCTCCTGTACTCCTGTGGCACGCCTCCCTTTATCCATTCAGCGCCATACATGTAGGACAGGCTGTGGCTGGCAGACACCAAACGTTCACACAGAAATTGATCGAGCAGCGATTTAGCTTCATCTCTAAGAAATCAACTTCGGTAAATAGAGGCGCACGTGTCTGTAAAGTTTGAAAGGGTTTTTTTGTTTGTTTATTTACTAAACTCTTGTTGCTTAGCTTTATTTGTAATAAGAGGGATTATTTTTCAGCAAAGAGCACAGATGAAAATGTTCTAATAAAAAAACTACTGTTCTTCATCCTTCAAGATTAAAAATAATTATTTAAAATTTTAAATTGTAATGAAAATTTAAGAATAAAGCCGTCCATTCAGACACAGATTTTAGTCAGGACCAATTACTTTTTCTTACAATGATTTTACCAGTAATTCCCCACAGACTCCTTTTAAACTTTTAAGATATAGTAGCAGTTTTGGGACAGGGTTCTCGCCGGCAACGGCCCGTTACAGTGTCAGTTCACTAAATTGTGTAGTGTTAGGCCGTTATGCTGACTTTTAATCAGCGTAACACTACAAAATGTTGTCAATTACTGGGTCTTTGTTCGACATCTGAGGTCCCTTTCCGTGGGGTTTTCCACACTGACCCACATCTGCCCAGACTGTTGCACTTCTTCAATAGCGGTGCCCAGATCTCCTCTTTGCAGCTGCACACCCGACCTAAAAAATCAGCCGCTGCTGGAAGTTTTAAAGTCTGCTAACAACATGTCGCGAACAGCTAGAAGAAAAAATACAACCCTTTGTAGACAAGATAAACACAAAGGCGTTGTTTGGAGAAACTTTCCCAGGCAGACAGACGAGAAAAACAAAATACTGAACAGTGCAGCAAGCTAAGCTAGCAGTATGACACAGATGTTTGAGAGCAAGATAAAAAGGCCAGTAAAGCTCCTGAATCAACGACAATGAATTAGTAAACCTCCCGGACAACATAAGCTAACGCTAGCTGTTATCAGCTTGACGGCCAGCACAATGACGTGAGCTGCACCACGCAACATTAAGGGTGATTAAATACATTGTGATGACCACACCTGCAGCCACACAGTCGGTAACCTCACAAACCACTTTTTCACTTTAAGTTTGCACATACTGAAGTATACATACGTTGATTTGTTTGGTTTTTAGTGTGACAATATTGAAGTACATTAGTTCCAATTGTAGCGCGCACATTTGGTTAACTTTTGTATATTTAATTTTGTTACATGCTTAACATCTGTTTGTTTTCTTTTTCTTGGTGTTGTGGGGAGTGCCTTCAACTGGGCTGAAGCAGAGGACTCTGGCTGGCACACTCCAATCCCTGATTGACTCACTGATTGGGTGGTACCATCTGGAGTTCCACTAGGGGGGAGAAGACCATGGAGTCCTTATTTTAATTCTGTGGCATAATCTTTCTTTTGCTTTTGTGATTTATTTATTTTGTTAATTTTTAGTTATTAGTCATTTAAGTTTAATCCTTAAACCAACTGTGTTTAGTTATCTTTGTTGTTGCATAGATGTTCCCTTTCCCTCTTCCTCATGTGTTAGTCGGGTCTGATCAGCCAGTATTTAAGCCCCCTTTGTTTGTTGTATGTCAGGTCAGTTTGTTTGTTTGAGCAGTTAGTTTGAGGTTTTTGTTATGTTTAACTTTGATATTTTTGGCTTGAGTTAGCTTCTTTATTTGACCTCTTTTAAGGGCCCTATAATTATTGTTTGAAATTTTTGTTACTTTGGGGAAATAAAACCCAGTTTTTTGAAAGTTACAACTGTGTCCTCATGCTTGACCGGCTCGGTCCCTCACATACATACTGCAGCAAAAAGACAAACCAGTGCACCCCCCATATCCCCCCATCGCCTCATGTGGAAGTGTTGAACATTGAGATTACTTAATATTACAGAGAAGAAGAAAATGATACAACCAATGCACTGTAACGATGAACCAAACAGTTCATCAGGAGCAGCAGAAATTAGTGTAGAGTTGTAAACCAACAGACATGGTGATGTTTCTGGTTCAGATCAATAGCATATGTTTCATGTCTGGTTTAATAAATCTGCCACTCCAGACAGTATTTACACACCTGTTATATCTCAGAGTTATTCTGAAACCAATCTGAACATAGTTTTTTTTTTATATAAAAAAATTAACACAGAATACCCCATGTTTGAAAAAAAAAAGGTTTTAGACGTTTTTTTGTATTTTTGGTTAAAAAATGGATACATTGAAAAATTGAAGTTACATCTGTAGGTTAATATTTTGTTGAAGCGATTTTGGTAAATGGCTTGTACTTGTATAGCACCTTATCAAGTCTGACTTCTCCAAAGCGTTTTACACTACAGTCATTCACCCATTCACACCGTGATGGTGGTGAGCTATGTTAGTAACCACAGCTGCCCTGGGGCAGACTGACAGAGGCGAGGCTGCCATGCGGGCCCTCTGACCACCACCAGCAGGCAATTCAGGTGAAGTGTCTTGCTCAAGGACACAATGACTGAGAAGGTCAAAGCGGGGGATTGAACTGGCAACCCACCAATTGTAGGACAACTCTGGAGCAAGTTTTCTTGATGACGGCTATATTTGGTTGCTGTCACCTAACCCTATGCAGACTAGTCACCAAGTTCCTGGCACAGAATGTCGCCAGGTGGTGAGCGCCGCCTGTGTTTCTCCGTGCACCAATCAGATCTTTGTTACCCAATGTTGATTTCTAGCTTTTTAAAACCTCTGAACTGCCAATGACAGTTTTGGTAGATTCTGATTTTATCTTTAAGAAATATAACATAAGACGATACAAGAACAGCATTCAAAATATTTACTTTTTAACTTCTGATGTGATAAATCATTATTTTGTTCATATTAGGAGCAGAGGCAGGGTGTGAGAGAAGTCACAATGAAACGATTTTAAAGCATAGACAAAATGATTACACAGATTGCATTTTTAACTGGCTTTAATATGTTGCGTCAAAACAAGCTTGACTAGCAATGTCAGAGTAGATAGCATTATTAAAGCAGCGCCATGTTTAATTCCAAGAGACTGTAGATCATTAACTTAACTCTGAAACATTTAAAAGGTTGAAATTTTACAAAAATAGAGCACTTTAAAACAGGCGGTACTCTGATCAGCCTTCCTATCATCTGCTGAAAACTCCCTTTCATCACTTTTCTTCCTCTGTGTTTATTTTCAAACACCTCATTCACACTGAAATTCTGAGTCTTCTTCTCTTTGTAAACCAGCTCCCACACCAAAGAGTGTTGTTGTTAGCAGGACCTGGTAAACACTTATTAGTATGCTGCATTTATTAATCATGAACAAATTTTTGACTTTTTTAAAAAGTACAATTCAGGCCTAAAATCAATAGAATCCAGTCAACAGAGGATTTCTGGCCACACCTCTGAAGGAAATGTGTTTAACCTGCGTCACGGACTTTAATTTTAAAAGATGAAAATCTGTCAGATTATTTTGTTGAGTGGAGTTGTGTAATTTTCTGAGTGCACTTTTCCCTCTGTAATCACTCCAAGACGCCTCAACTGAGTTCACTGAGAAACGGTACCTTTCTCACATTTAAACATAGTACTAATCATCTTATTTAACCTTTTACAAGAACCAAAAGTCACGTTCTGCTGTTATCCGATGCTTTTTGCAGACAGACATGCTTCATTTTAACATCTGTGCTTTTAGGTCTGTGCGGAGGAAGAAGATGCACAGATCTCCCCTCACTTTCAGACCACATTCCCTCACTCTCTCCCCCTTTCTTGTTCAAAGGGCAAGGATAAATATTAACCCTGACAGACTTGTGTGAAAATCTCTCAGCCATTTTATTTGGAAGGAGGTGTGACAGATTATCGAAGAAGGACGGATTCCTCAGTGGCAAGAGGTAGCGGCTCTCTTTGCCCAGACACTTTGGGACCCGTGCTCTGACATGCTCCTTTAGCACCCTGTCAGAAGACTATTCCCAAAGCAAACACAACCAGAGCTTTCTTTCCACAAGGCGAGTTCTCATAAACTCCCTGAAAAGGACTTAGAGTGCTGAGGAGCCGCAAGAAAACAAGATGTGGGGAAACCAAACAGACCTTACAAAGCCCTGGACATGGTGACTTTAGTCAACTTAACAGGAGTGCGGTGTTCACTCGAGGGAGTAAATGGAAAGGCAAATTTCAGCTGCAGTTTATCTCAGCAGGTCAAAACACAGACCAGGGCTGCATTTCATGCTGACAAGTGAGCAAGCTACAGAGGAAGGAGGCGAAGAATCAGAGAACAGTTTTCCCTTTGGCGACCAGTATTTATTTCAACAGGTTTTCTGCATTTGTTCGTGTAATTCCTAAATAATCATTGAACATGTTCCTTCCCCCTAAGCAAAGTTTTATTGGAACTGAAAGGTGAAAATCTACCCTTTTTCTACACCCGTTTATCTTTGCAGAGGGTCATTAGGTGGGAGGTGGGGGGCACCCCGGACAGGTTGACAGTCCATCACAGGACAACACAGGAACACAAAAGACAAATAATCATACCTAAGAGCATTTAAGTCCACTTAATGCAACATGCATATTTTTGGACTGTGGGGAGAAGACGGATTCTTGGTAAAGAAAACCCAGACATGCACAGGGAGAACATGCAAACGGCATGCAGAAAGACCCAGGGCCACCAGGCAGCCCTACCAATAGTTAAAAAGTGAAAAGGCGTCCACATAAAGACATCTACTCATCCATAATTATGGCTGGATCAAATGGAAAAAACCCAAATGTTTTGGTTTGCGCTACATTTGGACAGGACCCATGGGTTGAGATAGTTACATTTTCAAATAAAAAGTGATTGGAGAGTTAGAGCTCGTTGATGACATGGTTGAAAAGAGTCAGCATGTCTAAACATCAACTGGAGAACGGTATCGTTATCCAGACTTGGACCAAGCAAAGCCATTTTTGATTGTGGTGTGAGATTCTGACACGTATGTGATAATACAGTCCACACACTGGCTTAGCAGAGCAGAATGTGTATGAGGAATTTATAACCTGGACAACCAGTGGATCATGAAAAAGACTGAAGCTTTGTTGATCCTTTAGACTGAATAAAGGTTGTTTACAATTATGCTTGAGTTAACTAAAGGCTCATCGGTGGATGTGTCTGAACACCACTGCCTCCATGTTAATGTAACGGAACCCCCCCCCCCCCCCCCCCCCAAGAAAAAAATAAGCAAGTATTTCATAAGGAGAATTTTTAAGCTCCAATAGTCTGGTTTATCTTTTGGTTACATTTCCAGATGCCTGAAGGTGACATCTTTCTCCGTTCAACAATTTATACGCTCTATCATATCATTTTGCAAGAAGATTGGTGTAGTTTTCCTGATTGGAATAGTTTTTTGGTGTAAAGCAAAAAAAAAAAAAGAAAATCAAAATTCTTTTTGAAAAAGAAAAAAAGAACACCAGTTCTCTGAACGCTTTGAAGGGGGCGGGGCTTGGTTCCTGGGTCTGTGTTTGTGATTGGTTGGAAGGATTTAACGACTATAATATTAATCTACATGGCTAGAATGCAAAGGGAAGGAAAACTTTTATTCTATTGAACTTTTCATTGAACTATCGTCCAGCCCTAATATACATATATATATATATATATATATATATATATATATATATATATATATATATATATATATATATACACACACACACACACGCACTTCATCTGATAACTTTTTTGAAATTGTCAAAACAATGAAAGATTTGCATGTGACCTACATTTCTATGTCAGGTTAAAATAAAGCTCATTCACATTTAACTTTTAATTCAGAATAAGCACTGTCCTGTGTTGTCTCTCAACGCCTGCCTGAGCAATTTTCCCTCTGCAATTCCTGAATGAGTGCATGGCTGGGAATCCACAGCGGGAAAACCTCTGCTACCCTTAGAGTCAGAACTGGGTCAAATGGTTGAACCAAGAATTAATTTACAGGTGGCCAGATTGAGCATTACAGGGGTTCAGGGGGTTGTTCAGGAAGACTGGTGAGGGAGGGTGTGAGGGTAAATTGGGGTAAATGGAAAGTGAGTTCTTTATTCAGAGTTGGACCCTAATGGGTGGGGTCATTAGGGATTGCATGAGATCAGTTTCTACAATTGAAAAAGTGAGCTGAATAGATCATCCATTTGTTCATCTGTGCTCCTGTCTTAATTGGAATTCAATTTATCTCTGTGTGTCCGTGTGTGTGTCCATGTGCGTGTGTGAGTGAGTGAGTGTGTGTTGAAGCCTCTTTTAAATTTGCAGTACTTGATAGGCTCTGAAATACATCCCTCTTGAGCCCCGAGCAGACTTAGATACACTTGTCACATAATCAAAAGTGAAATACAAAGCACTGTATGGTGAAAGGGCTTGGATTTTATTCCAGGGAAATAATTTAGTTTTTTTTTTTACCCCCTCTCCCCTCTCCAGCCAGTTGCTTTAATGTCATTTAGATGAGTGGTTAATAAGGCAGGGCGTTAAGAGGATTATGATCTGGTTGGGCCGTGGCTGCTGGTGGTGGAAAAAGTATGGAGGGGGGTCCAATATCTAAAGCAGCCTGTGTTGGAGGAGGAGGAGGGGGGGGGGGCACATTTGGTTGGCATACTGGGCAGGAGGAGAGTATCTTCCTCACTGTCAAGATTCATTTAGTCAGAACTAAGCACCCCCAGCAGACCTGAGCCCTTCGACGGGGACCATATTTTCTTCCTGTTCTTTGTGGCTCCAGGGGATTTGCTTTAAAGACTCTCTATCTATTTCTGTGTTAATGAAGACCTTCAAAATGGTCCAAAAGGAGAACAGCTATTGGAAATCCAATGAGGAAGTGAGAGCCCTACTCAGTTTAGGGAAGGGGCTCAAACGGAATCAGGAGGCTTTATATCGCAGCCCCGGTCCGGGGAAGGTTTCATGGCTGAGTTTGTTAGCAGATCCAGAGATGGAGCTTAAGAAATAGGGCTTTAAAAAAAAATGGCCCTTAAGACTTTCATACGAGAAGAAAGGAAGTTATTTGGAGGAAATCTCTTACAGGTAGAGCAGAAATCTCTTGGGAATCTGCCTCTTGATGTGTTTCTAGAAGAACTTGTAGGATGGACCGGAGTTGTTGGCGGTGAACGTGAAGAGAGCCTGATTCCAACGACTGCTGCCAGGACTCCACTGGCTAAAGTGTCCTCCCACGCCTTCTCCAAAAGCCAGGCACTGTGCAAAAGCTCATTTTAATAAATCTCTTTGGATCAGCTGCCGCTCACGCCACCGAGAAGACACAAGCCTCACCCCCCCCCCTCGTCCCCCGTCTTTCTGCCATCCTCATCCCCAGCACAACCTCACACCCCGCCCTGCGACTCACAATGCCCGGCGCCAGGCTTCTCAAATGCATCTTTAATTCAGCAACTTTGAAGTGGCACTCCGGCAAATGCACTCAATCAATTATAAATGAAATAATCTCCTTATGATATTAGAGATTTTTAAAGTCTAAGAAATACCGGGAGATTAGGGAGCCCAAATCAGTTTTAGCGGTATCTAAAGTGACAGCAGGAGAATCATTGGAGGGAGCGGGTAGAAACTTAAAATGATTATGTAGATCTGTGTCACTGCCGAATGTTTCTGCAAATCCCTGCTGGATCTACCGTAACAGAAGGAACAGATTATTCTTGGCCTTATTTAAAGGGTTGGAGTTCTTAAGTGGCTTTTTTTTTTTAAAGGAAACGTTTATATATATTTACACATATTTACTGCTACCCTCTTTCCGTCTTCGCAGCTACTCCTGAAGTTTCTTCCACCCATCGTTCCCCGTTTGGGTTACCCATGTATGCGAGCTTCCTCATTTGTACACTGAATAAAGATATTATGGTTTTTACTTCACAGCAAAGACTCCTTTTAATTCTCCACATAAGCAAATTATTGCATGTTCTGCTGTCGTTTTGTATATTTTGTTTCTTTGGCTAAGACAAGAAGTACTAAAGCTTAAATTTAATAAACACAGTTCAGGTTTAGTACCAAAAATATCGGAAAATGAGCCATAAACGAGGTTTTTAATGTGTCCGTCTATGGCTAAACTGAGCTTTTTGGGGTTTATTTTACACCATGAAAGTTCTCTGAGACCAAAATTTATTTTTTTGGTCATGCAAAGTGCAACGTGTGTTGGGAAAATAACTAATCCTAAAAGAAACACTGCCCCCACAGTGAAACAGAATCAGAATCAGACATACTTTAATTATCCCAGAGGGAAATTACTTTTGTTACACGCTCCAGATATTCAGATATACAAACATTTTATTATCTCTCTCTCTCTCTCTCTCTCTATATATATATATATATATATATATATATATATATATATATATATATATAGCTATATATAGATCCAGATAAAGTGATAGTGACGTTGTGCAAGAACAGTGCCAAGAATGAATAAATGTCAATTACAACAAGGTGGTGGCAGCATCATGCTCTGTAGAAATGCTTGTTTTCAGCAGTGACAGGGAGAATGATGAAACTATAGATGCAGAGGAGTCCGGGAAGAAAACCTGTTAAAGGCTACAAAGACACCTTCTAGCAAGACACTGACCCTAAATGTAGCAAGACTCAAAATGTTGCTGTTCACGGATGTCCTTCCTCCAGTCTGATGTAGCTCGAGCTTTTTTACAAAGAAGAATGGGCAGAAAATTCAGCTTTTATGTATGAAAGGTAGATGTGGACCCAAAAAGACTGTGATGAGCTGTGATGGCAGCAAAAGGTGGTTCTGCAAGGCCCCGTAAGCCTTGGATTCATTTCTTGCCATTTTGCAGAGCAGCTGTTGTGTTTATCCTCTTCCACCATCATTCACAGTCGTAGAAATTATGACCCAGCGAACATTTCTATCACGCTGGAGTTCATTCATCTTTGATTACACCTTTCAGATGATATAAATTACGCCTATGCCACACTGTTAGCTTGATGGATTACTGGGGCCTATATGAAACACACTGATCAATATCATGGATTAGTTCCTGTTTCAAGGCTGTGCGACTCTTTGGAAACTCATTCCTGAAGTCAGCCTTAGCAGGGAGCCATGGCGGGGTTTGTTAGAGAGCCCTGCTGCGGTTCAGGAAGAAAGCTGCATCAGTTTAACATCTCTAACAGCCTGCAGTTTTCATCAAGCTTCGTTTTATAACTCTTCACCACATAGTTCACGCATGGATTTCCAAAATGTATTTGTGCGTCGTCAGAGTTGAAGTTTGACTTCCAGAACTGTTGTTCAAAGTTTATTCTTAAAGTATAATTTATCTATCATTTAACCGAAGCACCTTCTAAGCACCTCGTGTATAAATATTATTGCAGCCAATATATCATCCATATCATAGCTGTCAAGTTGATGCACAAATAATAAGTCAACATTTGCACACATCTGTGAGGAAAATAATCTTGGGAACAAATGATAAGTCATACCTGGAGAAAACACACCAACCCAGTTCACTCAGGACATTCTTGCTCCAAAGCAACAACACTAACAGTGAGCCACTGAGCATCTCAACGTGTTTCATTGTAATACAATTAATGAATTAACTGCAAAACTTGTATTGCAACACGAGGCATATCTGTCAGTTCAGGAGCATCGTCTTCTTCAGAACAGGCCTGTTCTTAACATGCATGTAATGCCAATTTACTCATTTTACGTTATACTGGTAGATATGTGACTGTAAAGTAAAAAGGAAAAAAACTGCATATCAAAAAAAAACTTGTTTTATATTGAAATACCCATAACTGTGGATAACCACAACTTTCATTAGCTTCACATCTTCTGATAATATTCTAGCTACTACTTTTTGTCCATTGAGAGCATTTCTGACAGCCTTGGCCACGGTTTTCTTTAGGAAATGAGCAGATCAGTAAACAGACAAGTGTGGAAGAGACTCTGCAGAGTGTTTGACATCTTTAAGTGGTCGTCATACTGAAGGGATGTTCGGCCACTGCTTTCAGAAGGAAAGGGCGACTGAAGGAATTTTGATTCGTTTGCGACACGGAGACAAGAAATTACTGGAAACACGAGGAAACAGTTGGAGGCGTTTATGAAGAAATATGGACATGGAGAGGATCAAATGAACAATCGTTTTAAAATAAAGCTCACCAATTACTGCCTGTCCCAGTCAGAGAGTCAGTCACGGCTGACTCGGCGCACAATCCAAAGAGGCAGATGCAGTGAGAAGCCTGACAACTCCATGCTTAGGTAATTATCACCACTTCTGGCATGAGCTGAAGGGCCTCTTAACTGCCTCATTGTTGTTGTTAAACAGTTTGCCCCGCTGATTGATGATGAAAAGGGAACATACACCCACACCTCTCCTGGGACTGTGACATAATGTGCATGTGTCCCCCGTGGCCCAGCCAGCTGGGCAGGCTAAACGCAGCGCTCACAGGCGGGATTGTACGAACTACCACAGGGGGCTGGCCATAAATACATTATTCATACCCATCTGATGGGACACACTCTCTATGGCAACACACACAAACTCCCACCACCGCCGTTTATTTAAATTCAACCACTTTATCATATCATTGGCAGGGCTGAGGAGTCATACATCCCAGTAGATGCTCTGGTCTTTTCCTGCACTGTCATCAGATTCCCCGGCGCTCCCCAGTGTGCACAGCTCCCCTCATTCGTATTCACGCGGAGTTAGATTTCTGCCACAGGGCTCCTCGCTGTGTGTGCAAGGCAGGACCTCGGGGCGACAATATTGAAACATGTAAACAAGCACACAGAAGTAAACCATCACAGTCATCCTCAGGCTTTTCTAATTGATGCTAACGTGCCAGATGAACACAAACAGATATCTGTGGCTCTTTTTAAAATCCTGTCATCTCTCCTCTGCTGCCCATGTGTGCTGAGGGGATTATCTAACGAGAGAACTGCAGCTCTCTACTGGCTACGTTCAACACTAGAGGTTTTAACGCTTCTTTTTTTTTTTACTTTCTAATTCAATGCATCAGCTATCAGACTCTGGTGTGAACGGGCGGAAGTGACCCTCGCATGCAGAAGACGTGACGTGGCACACAGGAAACTGACATCTGTCACACTTCAGTGGCATAAAAGATGGATGACTAGATGGATTGTTTGGACTAAATGCTGATTTGAAAAACATGCGATCCAATTAAGGACCGCATATGAAAGAGCCCTCGGTCCGATTTGAAAAAGATTAGATTTGTGATGCTCAGATTATTGTAAAAAACTTAAACATTGGTGGCATACTTTAGCTAGTTGCTACTAGTTGGTATGACCTCTTAAATCTTAACATGAGGTTCTGTTTAAAGGTATGTTACATGTTAACTGCAGTAGCTAACGTTCTTAAAGCTTTAAGGAAGTATAAGTCCAGATTACTTTATCCCAGAGGCTGCAACAAAAGGCTAGTCTGAGTGCTGCTAAGACCAAAGCTCACATCCAATAGCGTCTTAAAAACAAATCCAATCTCAAAAGAGTCATAGCGGTTAAATGGATGACTATTTATCAACCTTCAATGAAGATTGGTGCCTGTCTCCAGCAGCCATTGTTTGAGAGGTAAAGTAAACCCTGTCCAGTTCGCCGGTCCATCACAGGCCGATTAGAAGCATCAGAGTGTTTTAATGTCACAAGATCTTGTATCGTCTCTATTTTTCATAGAGAAGCCAACTATTTCCTGCAAGGGGACCACAGGTAGGAGGCACTGAGTCCCCAACCATCTCTGTGTGTGAAATGAGCAGCGGGAAACCAAAGCTGTGAAGAATTTACAGTCAGAACAATTATCTCATAATAATAGCAAAGCAGTTTGAAAAGCACAGGATTTTATAGATGTTTAACTAATTATACTGTATTAATGTTTTCACTGCCACACTATTCTAACAGGCGACTGTCAGGAAACGCTTTGCCTGTTCTGTTCTCAGCAAACGATTCACACAAGGAGACATCCATTTGTATAAAAAAATAAAATGAAATAAAATGTAAATATCTCCCATATAAAATGAGGATGGTCTAAAGGTTCATAAAATAGGTTTCTTCCAGACCGCTTTGATCTTTTTGAGAATGAAGTTGATTCAAGATGGTAGATTGAGCCTCAAAGACTAAATGATCTTGAAATATGCCAAATAAAACTACCAAGAGTGCCTCTGATTGCTAATAGGATATTACCTACTTATAAAATTTTAACTGAACCTCACTTCAGATATTCTGAACTATCCCTTTAAGAAGAAAAAGAGCTATAAAGGTTCTTTTCTCTGCCCTCTTTCTTCCATCCCTCATACTTTTTGCGTAAAGAGTATTGTCCGTTTAGCCTACCTGCTCTTCTAATACCATTCTCTACTCCAATATTGAGAGCAGCTCTCCATTTTGGCGCCATATGCCCGTCCAGGTCTCCAGGTTAAGTGCAGCTTTCCCAACAGAAAGCCCAGTGCCTTCAGGCCTTCTCTAACAGTAATTTCTTAAGCACTTATTTCCACACTGGTTTTCTATCTCTGTGGAGGCCTCCACCAGACTTTAATTAGAGTCAAATGGCTGGGAGCAGACTAGCTGGCCTGCAGGTCACCCAGTTAAATATAGCGTCAGCTTTGCTGCTTATCACAAAACTGAGTATTGTTGTGTGGTATTGTAATAAAAAAAATCACGCCTTTTCACAGAACACTTCTCCAGCCAGGCCTGAAGAGGTTTCTGCTGCCATGTGTGAAAGTGGAGAAAAAAAAATCAGCCTGCTCTGATACGTCTTTAAGCAGGAGACATGGAATATGGAGCCGAATTGATATGTCTCTGTGAAGAAGAGTCTGTGAATGCAGTTCATATTTTTTTTTGAGAAAAAACTTTGCTTTATGATTCTGGTTCATGGTGGGTAGGTACACAGCTACGACTGCTTTACGAGGACATAATGGGCCCTCCACGATTATTCCTCATAATATTCCAAAGGATCATAATTAAGGACTGAAAATGTAGGAAACAAAAAAAAAATAAATTTAACTGGAGTGCATTGGGTCAGTGAGGGGGAAATACCACAGTAACAATTAAGATTTTAACTAATGACGAGTGTCGCAAATTTTGGCACCCCTAAAAATGTATTTATTTAAAAAAAAAATGTCCATAGAGAACATTTTAATTTGTAATCAATGATGTGCTGTTTCCCTTGGGTTTAAATATAAGATGACACAAAAGCCCATTTCTATTTGTCACCCTTTGAAATACAAAACATAATTGACCTAGAGGTGTATCATGA
Source organism: Fundulus heteroclitus (assembly GCF_011125445.2). Taxonomy (NCBI): domain Eukaryota; kingdom Metazoa; phylum Chordata; class Actinopteri; order Cyprinodontiformes; family Fundulidae; genus Fundulus; species Fundulus heteroclitus. Next base: position 24,236,791 of record NC_046369.1, on the reverse strand, counting down.
TGCAAATTCATTGTACAAAAAAAAAAATTCTCTACAAGTGGAGGACATTCAAAACAACTGTCAACATGTCCAGATCTGATCCTCCAAGCTAGTTCCTCCTAAGAGCAAAGAGCAACATAGGAGACCCCCCCCCCCCAAAAAGCCTAAAAGGTAAACACAGGACCCGCATCAGGCTCTTACTACTATTGATGGCCTGACAGCACAAGCATGACTTTCATGGAAGGGTTGCAATGAGGAAATCTTTGCTCTTTGAGGCAAAACTATAGTTGTTCCAGAACAATATACGTGCTTTCTTCAGAATAAACTAAAAACGGGATTCCAGGAAAATAACCTCATATCACCTGATAAGCATGGGACATGGAGCAAAGCCCCTCCTGGCTCGGGGTTGCTTTGCTGTGGCAGGACCTGGCCAGCTCACCGTCATGAAATCCATCATGACTTTTTGGATCAGAGGCTGCCTGCAGAAAATGTGAGATCATCAATAAAAAAGTTCGAATGAAGGCACGCAACGTTTATTTGTACAGCAACTTTCAAGCAACAAGGCAATTCAGAGTGCTATGAATTGCCTTGTGCAGTGCAGTGTTTTACATGTTTTCATAATGTATTTTATTTTTCATCACTAGAGATGAAAAAAATTAGGACTAAACTTCGATATGTGAACGTTTCATAACAAAGAACTAAATAATGTGATGACATTTTTGCACAGGACTGTGGAACAAGTTTTCTCAATCCCTGTCCCTCAGGCTGTGATGCTCTCACACTTGTTTGTATCAACACTGACGGGGAACCATCTGCAGTAAAAAAAGGAGAAGGTAAAAACCTGTTCGGACCACGACTCTATTTCTCCATGCCACAGAAACACACCATCAAGGATCATGTTAGATTGGAGACTCTTTGGTCATTCAGTGGCTTAGTGCCGGATACGGCTCTCTCCCTACAGACAGCAAAAGCCTTTCTAAGAAGGCTTTTTCAGAACAAGGCATAAATCCAGATTATGAAAGAACAATAAAACCACCCCTTATGTTCATTTCATAAAACACTGTATAATAAAGCTTATGGATAAGAGCTTGACTTAACAAGTCTAATGTCCTCTTACCAAAAAACAGGTTGATGAGTGGAGAGTTTATGATGGATTAAACTGAAGTTCAGCTGTTTGGAAACCTAAATTACAAACATATTATATGTGCTGTATGTCCATACTGGGTCTGTTACATTTGACCTTTTTTAAGTGTGCATTAATCAATAAACAGACAGAGAAAAGACCCCACCTAGAATACTTTGAAACAGCGCTAATAAGAAGTTCAGAGAAGCTCTCACATAAAAAAAAGAGAAAAGAACCACTCGAGAGGGCCTTAAGCTCAACAGATGAGCCTCAATTCACTAAATGTTTGAATCCATATGACCTACAGATGCTTTAAAGCAGATTTAACAACAATAGACAGATGTTGGATGTTTAGAGGTAGCGTCGGGGAAGCGGTTATCACACCGGTGGATTTTTATTTTATTCCCTCCTCTTATTAATCTGGAAAAGACTCAGAGCTGTTTCTAAGTGCTTCCAAATCAGATAACACAGCCTGAGTAAATCAAGTTCTCTGTGTAAGCGTGCGCCGCTTTGCGGGGCTGATATGGTCCAGAGAGGATTATTCTTGGATGGGAGGCTGGCTTTGGAAGATCTACAAAGATGAAAATATGGATGTTCCTGCTTTAGAGGATCATGACAGTCGAATAGTGGGTCAAAGCGCCTTGTCTGAGTCATGCAGCAACTCTTTGAAAGGTAATGGCATCGAATTTCACATTTTTTACTTTTTTTTTTACCTTGATGCATAGATGAATGCATAATAATTTAAAAATCAGACTATTTTGGTTTTTGAATTTCAGATACTAATGTACTTTTTAATTGAAGTTAATGCCTTTAGGAGCTGATACGGTTCAGTCTTACATTTAATCATAATTTATTCATCTTAACAGCACAACGCTGTGAGCCTTTTGGCTTTCATGTTTTCTTAATTGTAGTTTTGCAACAAAAAGATTTCAGTGGCAGACAGGCAGCTAGAGATGATGCTTAAATGATCAAAAAGATGTAAGGACCTGTTTGGTCTTTCTCAGCCATCTCAAAGGCTAATTATTTCACCCCTAAGAGCTTTACTTCCATTGTGCCTTATCTTTTATTTCTCTAGCAAGGAAAGAAGTCTGTCCAAACAAATCAGATTGTATGTCTGGTTATTCCTAAAAAAACAAATGACTCAGTTAGGGATGTCCTGATCTGATCCCAAGTATTGAGGCTGATCTGATTGACAAGTATTAACGTCCCTGACTAAGCTGAACTCATGCAACCTGTTGGTGTACCCTCTGTGATTTTATGCCCATTGCATTAGATCCATACTGTGCAGCTGCATTATTATTCAGTTAATTTTCAAAAATCACAGCCTGTTGTCCATGCGTTGCAATACCGTATTAAAGGCTGTGCATAATTTTCCCTATCTAACAAATCTGGGGTTTCACCCTTTTACAAGATGATCACGCTGACAGAAAGACTGTTTTCGCTGCTCAGTTGTCTGTGAGTCTGAAGTTCTCTGAAGAATGCAGCTGAAATTATAGTTACATTTTACAGTGCTCATTTCAAGGCAGCAAGTTTAAGAAGGAGAATTGGCTTTTCTTTAAATGTTGTTCACACACCATTAACAGGAACCCACATTTAAATACAAGTACAATCATCAACAAGTCATATCAAAATAGAGGATGAACATGAAAACATTATCCTAGCAAACTGTAGCGAATGAAAAAAAGCTTTTATTGAAGACTGTGTGTCTCAAGTTGGATTGGTGTTAGAAATAAATGCTAAAGCTATGAACATCTTAGGGAAAGTGTTGTCAGATGATTGCAGAAGTTTGTTATCCTTATTGATCCCATGTTCAAGCAGCTTGTTGTCCAGCAGAAAGTGCAGTTGGGACGAACTATCTGTGGCGGTAAAAGCAAAAAAATACCAAGGGGAGATTAGCATCAATGCAGCAAAGCAGATCGAGTTAGGCGGAACAAAATTTAAGTACCAAAGCAAACCATGAGATGTTTGGCTATAATACAGAGTACCCATTTTGGGTTAAAAAAAAAAACATTCAGGAATATCAGAAAAACAAAAAATTATTCAACAGTCAAGCATGGGAGTGGAGGAGTGATCATTGGGGTTAGCAACCACAGGAACTGGGGGACCTCAGAATTATAAAGCGATAGGGTTAGACAAGTAATTTTGTAAACAGATGGTCTACAGGTTTACAGTTCAAAATATGTTGCAATGGGCCTGTCTCTATCTAGACGCTAACCCAATAGATGTTACGGTTACTGCAGGTGAACCCGATATTCAGCCAGACACAGAGTTACGATTAAAAGGTTTAATGAGAGAGTTGAATAGCGGGAAAGTGAGGCAAGCAAGCAGCAGCAGTCGGCAGGGACTTACGTGGAAACAGGCTGGGCTTGGCTTTAGGTAAACGGGTAGGCAGGCAGAGTCGAACAGGCGATGTGAACCAGGAAAACACCAGAAGGGGCTGAGCAAGCGGCTGGAACTCGCAGGGAAGAAGGCAGAACTGCAACATGAAGCACAGGCGACCCCAGCAGAAGGGACCAGCTGGCCGAGCACACATGAGCTGGCAGGACAAAAAGCATGTCACACTGGGCGATCCAAGGAGAAGTGAGCGATGACGTTCTGGCAGGGATGAGTTGGCAGACGCTGGTATATATGGGCTGGTGAACAGGTGACGAGAGTTTAATCTAATTGCTGTCAGCAGGTGGAGTGATGTGGGCTAATTGACTGGGGCAGAGCTGACAGGATAGTGGCTGAGAGGTTGAAGAGGCTGAAGAAAAGTCCAGGAAAGTCCAAAAGCAAAATAAACAAAAAAAACCAAATGATGACAATAGAAATGCTTTGAAGAGAGCGTTTCATGAAGGAATGTCCACAAACCTCACTGCATTGGCACAATGTTGTAAAAATAAACATAGCTGAATATGTAAGAGGCGGATAAAGCCTGACAGAAAACAACTACTTCAAGTTATTCTGCTATGGTGCTTGTTCTACAAGCTACTGAGTGCTGGGAGATACTTCTTCCAGGTACTGCACTGACAGTCAACGAAACCTTTCCATTAACGAGACTTTCTGCTCGCGATTGATGTTCTTTTTCAGTGTTGCAAACTTATACGCACTTGAGAAAAAAATCATTCAATTCAGCACTGAAATCACTGATTATTTAAAACCTTTGGAGAGTCAGCACGCCTGTTTGTTGACTGCGGGGTCTCACAGCAGGTCACCCATATTACCATCCCCGGCCCCCTCCCAGGGTGATGCCTAATTACCCAGGATAAATCCACCGGTAATTTGTCGGGCTGCTCCTGCATTCCCAGCCACCCCATTCACATCCCGCTTCCCGCCTCTCTTATTCCTCATTCTAAGCTCATGTAATGAATCACTAATCACTCAGTCCCTGATGAACATCCCCAGCCTATTATCTCTTAATTACCCCGCTCGTGCCACAGCAACACAGGCCAGCAGGGGGCACGCAGTGACACACACACACAAAAAACCCCCAGAAATACAACAAATACAATTGCAAGTGAATCAAATCAATTTCTGCTGCAAGACTTTAGATAACATCCAGAAGCCAGAGGTTTGTAGTGTGTGTGTGTGTGTGGGAATGAGGGCAGTGTATTTACCGTAAGGCAGTGAGTTATGTGTGTCACCATGCCTGTACACCTTGGAGGACCCTCCAGCTGTGGTGCTTTATGTACATAGAGCCAGAACTGCCTTGCTCTCAATCTCTGCTTGGCCTTTCTGACCGGCGGGCTGAAAACGGTCCTCTTGTGGAGCAACCGGGGCTGTGGCAAGAAAATGGAGCCCCTAACTCACGGAGTCATTTGCAGACGCCACTCTTGGGATTCCAAGCGAGTTGCCGCAGCGCAAAGATAGAAATTGGAACTGGCAGCAAACATGAAATGGGGTCAGGGGATTTGCCCCCTGACACACACACACACACACACACGCACACACTCGGTCGACACATGCACCCACACAGAACATGTGAATTTGAAGGTCTCCTGATTATCAAGGGTGGTCTGCTCAGACAACAGCAGGCAGAGATAAACTGCCTTTTACAGAGTGTCACAGAGAGGCTCGGTGCTCCGCTGCTGTCATTCAGCATCTTTTGAAGGGGTCTTCACACCGGACGTTAAGTAGAGTCTTAATTATTTGGGGTTTATTAAAAAAATAAAGGCTTTAGAATTTAGATACAAGTCGAGGGGTCACCTGTTGGTGTTACGGAGCAGCGGGTGGAAACGAGGGGGAGGAATTCCCACACCCGCTTTTCTTCATCCGATAAAAACACCAAAGAATACGTTCACAATCACTTTTGTCGTCACATGGTTAGATCAACCGTGTAAACCAAGAACAATTTCTTTAAAGTGTCCTAAACTGACAGGTGCCCCCTGCCAGGATTTCTTGACAACACTGGTTTTTGAATCTAATCTCACTAATTTCTACATATCCCTCGAGGATCTTAAAGCTTAACTTTAGAAAGGGGGGGAAAAAGAAAATCTCCCAACAGCGTTTTCTGAAATCCTAGGTTTTGATTTTTTTTTTTTTCAAACCCTTTAGTGAAAGCCTGTCAAAAATGGTTAGCATCTCCGCTGAAACTACTTCTTTGGATCGTAGCTCCCAGTCTTGCCCTGTGTCTGCACAGTTTCTTTCAATCCCCTTGTTTCTCTCCTTTTGTTTAGATAAAGCGAGGGATTAGGGTAGATTTGCCCCCATAAAGCAGTGGTTTGATGGGCTTTTATCCCACCATGTTGCTAAAGATGTGTAGCCTCTGGATTAAGCCCTGACAATAGAAACCCTTGTGCTGGGCCGCAGCCTGGGGGCACAACCAAAGACCGGCTCTGAAAAAAGAGGGAGGAAACAAACCTGCCAACTTCGATATTTCAAGTCCGCTGGAGAAAGCGTTCAGATGAGCGGCCCTGGCTGCTGCGGGGACTGCTCAATCACACCATGGATGGAGAATAAAGTGAACAGTAACGCGACCTTGATCCGTGTCATTCTGATTTAACTGTACGGAAATGTTGGTTAGAAAGCACCTTTCACAGAGGAAAATCCCAAAGTGCTTAAAGTTAAAACTTAATGAACACGTAAAAAAAAAAGATTGCATGTTAGATCATTAAAAACATGTAACAATATCCAAAACGATCTCAAAGTAAAGATGCCGTGGTTATGCTTGTGATGGTTATTGGCAACCAAACAGCTGGTTGCCATGTAAACAGCATCCAGTGGTTTTAATGGAAACCCGGTGACCCCAAGGTGCCAGTCTTTGCTACTGTTCTGTAACATTGGAGCTAGTAGCTGCTGGTTAAATCTCCCCTAGCATCCTGCTCACTGTGTGTAGAGGCTAAACCAATGCGGGCCCACATCTGGTCTGGTGGCCAGTCACTGAAAGTATTGGGCCACAGGTTATCTCTCATTCACACCCCAGGAAAATAAAACAGGTATGGATTACAGAAGTTACAAGAAACTCTGATTGACTTATAAAAATGCTTTAATTACATATATTAGAAAGATATTGTCAAAGGCCCAAACGCATGTCCTGCTAGTGATTTTGTTTTTTTCTTTCCTTTTCACCACTTCAAGGTGGTAAAAGGTATTCGGATTAGTCTGATGTAGATTTGAAGCCCTCATCTATATGTGTGTTAACTTGCTAAATAGCTAAATTGAAATGAGAAAATAAATGCAAAACAGGAGTCATCAGGTGCCACAGTTGCACTTGTCATGAAAAGACCCAGCCTTTCTTTGAGAGAGACGTTCCCACATGCTGAGAGATGAAGGCAGGACTAAGATGAAAAATGTTTGGCCTATCAACAAATATTGCTAATCTGCAAAAAAAAAAAAAAAAGATTTGTTTGCAACTCAGATTCAGAAGCAATGTCAATGACAACTTGTTACCACTATGAACCTATATCACTGGTTTCAAGCAGGAATGGGCCAACATGAGATCCACACCCAACAATGACCTTTTGCATAGAAAATACCACTGTACTTACTTTTAGAAATTGTAAACAAGAATGTGCATGATCTAACTAGTTTATCTAACACAGAAAGTCAACAAGCATTCGTACCCCTCCTTAAGTAAGTATTACAGCAATAATAATCTTATTTATAACATTTTTATGTTTTGATTTTGACACCTAGGCTTAGGTAAAATTAGGTATAAACACGAGAGAAATCTATTATTAGTTTTGTAGTATTGTACCTTGGTGCCATTCTCATAAAATGCTGATATTAAGGAGTGAATCAGTCCAGTGATCTGCTGGGATTGACAGCCTCCATGCTGCCCTTAACTGCCCTTAGCAGTTCTCAAACAGTAACTTTTCTCAAAACCATCATAAACTTTATATAAATTTAGTAGATTTAATTATCTTATGCGTTATATAAAACTATGCGGCATGGTATAGAAGTCATAAGTCATCTCTTCAGATCTGTGTGCAGGCTGATGCGTGTTTGGGTGTTTCTCATGACCTCTTCCTAGCAGGGTGGGACCGGCAGGTTTTTTTTCCCAACAGCTCATCAGGTACTAATCAGGAAGAGCTTAAGGAGGAGCAGATCCCATGAGGCAGCTGCCAGATTGTTATTTTTCCTCACCTAGCGTGGTAATCAGGCCGACCTTCTCTGCGTTGCGTTTTTCTTCCAAGGCCAGTTCTAATCAGAGTTTTCCGTCCCTTTTATAGGACTCGTTTCATTCCCGTTCACATGACCAGCACTCTGCGTCCTCGCTCCTCAGATGACTGGATAAATCCTCTCAAGATCATCTCCGTTAAACTCCTCACTGCTCCACAGATCATCCTCTGTCCACCCTCCGCTATTTGCTGGAAGGAAAGAAACGGGAACACAGCACAACCAAGTCACCATTCACCACTAAAGGTCAGTCTCCGCCCCTGTGGATTTGCTCACCTCCTCCTGGACTTCCTCATTCTCCACCAACAGTAAAATGTTCGCATCCTCTGTTATTTCATGACCCATCATTTCTTCCAACCTGGAAAAAAAAATCCATAATTTCTCCTTCTCTGTTGTCCAAATAGAATTCTGCCAAGAACTTAGTTGATCAATCACTTTGCACGTTTTTAACCAACCTGGCAACCCTTCATGCTGCGTCCGTAATTACTACCTCCACCAGCGTCAGAACCAGAACAAACAAGGCGGTTTGGCTTTAAAGGAGCCTTGATTTAACAGGAACCTTTTAGAATAGGCTTGAGCAATATTTACATGGACTATTTTGAAGGTTTTTCCTTGTGTGAATAAACAAAGTCTGAAGGATAAGTTTGAAAGACCTTTAGAGTGTCTGATAAAAGACAGAAGAAGGCTGTATTAGCAGCTGCCTGCTGAATGTATTGTTTTTACTGCGGTGAATGCACTTGGAAGAAATACAATTAAAACACGCTGATGTTTTTTGAGAGCAGTCTACCTTCGATGCAGCCATGGCTGTACAGTGACACCTAAGTGCATTCAAAATATTCACAAAACACCACAATAAAGAGTCGGTGTCCTTATCTCACACCCTTTTCTTTTTATGTTCATACCATGCAATCAATATAAAACAATCCAGAGCATATTAACCACAGTTGAATATAAGACAGATGGAAAACACTCCTAAGGGTTTTTATAAGCAAACGAAAAGGCTGTGAATCTGGAGATCTGTCCATTTACAAGGCGTCCAGCCAGTGCGAGGACAGACTTAAAGGTGAATGGCCCACTAATACACAGCCAGAGGATTGCTAATGGCAAGCTGCTTTGTTACTCCAGTCACACAAGTCCCAATGAAGCAGTCAATTCACAACCATGCATCAAAATGATTAATTTCACCCAAATGAGCACAAGCTAACCTTGACTGAAAGCCTTTGCTGGCCACAGCTTGCTGTGAAGAAAAAAAATCCTTATATAAGCAGGAAGTTAACGAAAAACTTAATGATAAAAGTTAATGAACTCAGAAGGCAGAATGCATCACCTTTCTTCTGAAGTTGGATTACTATTCCTCTCTGGGCCATTTGAGGGGTAAAATTACAAACATTCACGCATTATAAACCTGATTAAAACGGCAGATGATTTATAAATCCCTGCAGCTTCCTCGCCTGCGCGTGGATTCATGCCGCCAAAGTCCCGATGCAGGGATAGAAGTTTGGAGGCGAGGGGATGATTGAAGACGTTAACTCAGATCTAGGCGGAGGCTTTGACAAGATAAAGCTCCAACGCAGCCAGAGTGAGAAAAACAACGAGCATCCCTTGGAAATCCAAAAAATCGGAGAGTTATGAGCAGCGATGAGCATCCAAGGGTTCAAATTAGTATACAAATACTAAAAAGAAAATCCACATCTTCACTAATTAGCGATATAGAGACAAAATCATCAAAGTAGGCACATTTTCACACTTTCATCGATACAGCGGCATACGGATGAAAGAGCATTTCTTTAAAGATATTACCTTAAATAATGTATAAGATTTACTTACAGTGTTTAATTAATTAATCAACAAATAGATAGATAGATAGATAGATAGATAGATAGATAGATAGATAGATAGATAGATAGATAGATAGATAGATAGATAGATAGATAGATAGATAGATAGATAGATAGATAGATAGATAGATAGATAGATAGATAGATAGATTAGATAGAAGTTAATTAAAATAACAAAACATTTTGTCCAATTATGGGCATTGTCTCTCTGGCCTCAAAAGGCTGTATTTTGACCCCTAAAATAAGATAATTAGACATCCTGCACTTGAAATAAGATGATTGAGATGAATTGTTCTTATTTTAAGTGCAAAAATCTTATTCCATTGGCAAATCATCTTATTTACCTGCTCAAATCAAGGACAAATACACTAAATTTAAGAACATTTTACTGATTTCTAGTTCTGTTTTTGCAGTGTAAGCCTATGTTCCCCATTTCAAAACCCAAAGTGGGGACTAAGCTACAACTACAAAACCTCTTGTCTTAGCTGATGTCCGTTTGACCTTAAAACTATGTTGCAAAGTATGATTTGACAGCTTTCGTGATTTTCACAGATATATTTGGTCTGTGCATACAGCCCTACCGAAGTAGGTATCCGCAGAGTAGAATCGTTGTGATGACTACTCCCACAAAAAAGAAATAGAAATGCTTCCCTGACCGGGAATCGAACCCGGGCCGCGGCGGTGAGAGCGCCGAATCCTAACCACTAGACCACCAGGGAGCTCATGGGGGACCAAAATCCCCCGCCAGGACAGACACCTATTTTTCCGGATTGTTCTATTATTGAATATTTTTAGTACTAATTCGCTGAGTTTTAAAAGCATCAGATTGTGACGCTACTTTTCGCTTTCATGTCCTATATTCATAATTAAAGTGTCTTCAAGCAAGGCTGAATTGGAATCAAGTTCCTTGTTCAAACATGGCGAATGAGGCTGAGTGTGAATTGTGAAAACATCACGACGGACTGCTCGTTAATGCTCGGTGAGCAGCACGGTCCGCTGCTGCACCGTGATATCCCTCTGAACCGGGCCTCTTGACTCCTGCACTGAGGAGCCTTGAGCCACGCTGGCCACTAGGCCGCATTAGCCGGTTTAAGGAAGAGCAGCTGAGAGGAATTCCTCCTCGCTTTAATTGCTTTAGAAACGGCTCCCACAAAGAGACACTGACCAGATTTAAGTTCTTATTTTCATCGGTTCACAAGTTAATCCGATTTTTCTCCCTTTGGGCCCAAATGCCCGGCAGTTAAAGACAACAAAAAGGAGAATAATAATAAGGAAAAAAAAAAAAACATCAGGTTTGAAAAGGGAGAATTAGTGAAAGAAAATATCTGTGAATAAATATGCCTTTTTTTTTTAGGAGATTTTCTATTAAAAAAGCAATAACATTTTGGGGGACTGATAACCACTTGTTGCAACAGCCACCTTTAAATGTAATATTTCATGGCTTTGTGAAGCTTATCTTTAAAAGAATAAGCAAACAAACAGCACACTTAAAAACTTTAAATGAGCATTTTTCAGGACTAATGTCTAATATCTAACCTCAGACTCCCCTTCTCTCGCTCCACCCGTCTCCCTCTCTCTAATTTCGGCAGAAATATGCAGGCTTTACATTAAAAGGCTACTTTCGCTGCCCTTAATTCCAGCCTAAACGGTTTTTCTTCGCAAGAAGAAATCTTTTCTAAAAAACCTCGAAGAAGGGAGGGGGGGGGGGGGGCATTATTGTTTTAATCCTCTTACCAGCAGTCATTTTAAGACATTTTTTGGAGGGGTGAAATGGCGTCTTGTCTACCCAATCCCAACCCAAATCCCTCCGGGGCCGGGGAGCTGCTGGAGGCACAGCGGCAGCCCGGGCCGCATCTCTCCATCTCAGCCGCGTTTCCCACCGAACCGCGCGGAAGCTGCAAAGGGAAATTAAAGAGCGCGGAATTAACCCCAAAGTGGCCGCGCGGCGCGCACCGCAAGATGCGCGTGAAGGCCGAGCCTGAGCCTAATATTTGCATATCATTTAATTAACACACATGTGACGCATCTTTTATTCATTTTTTTATTACAAAATTCTAATATTGTATTAGATTGTAATAAATGAGTTACTATGATAACTAAATGATAAAAAAAAAAAATCTAAAAAAACTCGTGACTTCAGATCAGATTTTTTTTTCATATGCAAATGTTGCTAGACCTTAAAACTGATGTACTAAATAGATTGTTGTAATTGATCATTGTTTTGTTGGAAATGAAACATGAACCATCTATTAGTTTATTTTGTATTACTCATTTTTACCTTATAAATGTTATATTGTTGTTAGTTGTGTATTAGGCTACTGATGCTACCGTAGTTTTGTTTAGGATTAAATTTACTGTGGGAAAAAAATATAATACGGGAGCTACTGGATCAGCAATAACATCTCCGGCAATCCGAGTTTGAAAATATCAGTTTGAATCTTGATTTTCAACAAAACCGTCACATAACTATCTGCAAGTCATTTATGCATGTATTGATTGATTGATTGATTGATTGATTGATTGATTGATTGATTGATTGATTGGTTGATTGATTGATTGATGCATCCTCTGTGAAATCGCTCATGTAAAAGTTCTTCACGTCTCCAAAAACGTTTAGTTTACTAACCTTCAGAAAAAGTTGTATCGTCTTCTGTCTATTTATCGGTTTTGTCTAATCAGCTCAGTTTCAGCGACCTTAAACTGAGGGTCCCACAAACAAGGAGGTGTTCGCTTCGGTGGGATAAAGAGGAGGAAAGCGACGTGATTGGCGCACCAGCTGGAGCGTCCGTGCGTCCCCGCCGACCCCACCCGGAGCGGTTTAAAAGCCGGTAGATGGCAGCTCTGCATCCTCCCCACACCCACGGCAAAGAGAAGGCGGACCGTGGAGGGAAAAGCACGCAGCGGACTATCCTCTAGACATCAAGCTGAAGCAGGAGTGAAGGAAATGAAAGGGCTGCTGCAGGACTTTGGGAAGAAGTAGTTTGATAAGCGCATATTTATTCTGGTGGAAAAATCTGCATATTGCCCAGAGAGAAGAGGTAAGGTGTTTTATGGATCACAGTTGGTATTTAATTAAACAATGTAGATTATTCAAACTTTCAAAACGTTGCTCTTATCGAGAAATTTTATTTCCCAAAAGAGAGAACAAAATCTCCTAAAAAAAGTGACGTCAATTAAGGGATTTTAAATGCAAAGCTGGAAACTCTCGCACTGAACTCTTGACATTATTTCGTCAGGTTTTAGGTTGATTTATTGTCTGTTTTTGTTGACACTCCCTGTAATTTCAACCCCCCAGCCTTTTGAGGTCAATAATGGTGCTCAATTGACGCCTGCACGCGGAGCTCCGGCCCCGAGGCTGTGCTTTACTAAATGCGGCATAACTCATAAATCCACGGCAATGAGCATAATTGGGCTTTAATCAGAGCCCGAGGCTTTCTGACATTGTCCTGAAAGAAGAGCATTATGTTAGATTTCACACCGCAAATTGGAAGAAAATTAAACAGATTACACAATTCGAGGCAGAGGTGTTTTTGCATGTCCTAAAGTAATTGCATAAAATAAAATAGAAACAATCAAATACTATCAGATGTTTTACTGCATCAGTTCACTATTTCTATAAAAATCAAAGTGAGCGCACGTGGTGGCCCACCTTTCCCCCGCCAGGCCCGGTGATAAATTAATAGCCTTGCAAAGTTGAAACCTATTTGCAGACGCATTAGAAAAGGGAGCCCAATGGGGAAACCTGTGCATAATACTTCCAACGACCCGTCACGGTTCTCCCCCGCAGCCTGCAGGCGCCTGAAACTGACCTGGGACCCGCCACAGATTGTCACAAACGCCGTCTCCCAGTCCGGCCAGGACTGTCCGGGAGCAAAGAACGAAAATGATAGATAGCTTCTTTTTTTTATTGCACCTTATGTCAAGTACAGCGTGCTCATAGGAAGCGAATTTACAAAAGAAATGTTTTTATTAAAACATTCTCACACTGAAAAACTTAAAATTCAAGTGATGAAGAAAAATAAAACGTGAAAAAAAATTTTTGCTGCGCTTTTAGATAAAATGTAACTAGGATTTTGTACTATATTAGAACATAGGTTTAATTATTATTATTATTATTATTATTATTATTATTATTATTATTATTATTATTATTATTATTATTATTATTATTATTATTATTATTATTATTATTTTGACCAGTTGTGTATGGATTTAACATAAAACTAGTCCAGAAACATTTTATTTCAATTAATGTAATCTTTATCTAATAATCGTATTATTATCTTTACTAAAAATTGCACATTAATTGTAATTGCCTCCTGTCTAAATGTTAAACTCTGACCTCATAAATGTGCAATTTTAAAGCATTAATAATGTATTTAGTTTTTGATTCCCAAATATTATTTTTTTTTCTTCTAAACATTTTAAGCATTTTCTGGAGTAAATCTAATGAACATTCCCTTAAAATTATTGGGTATTTTTTTATAGCAAATATTAAAAGATAACTTGATCTAAAGAACGGATTTTAAGGCTATTTGAACTAATCAGAAATCGCCTTTTGCTTATTTATTGCGTGACCAAAGCACAAACCAAGAAGCGCATCCATCTAACTTTTTGCTTGTTATATTCGGTTCTATACGTTTTACAAAAAAACAAAACAAAAATAACAAGGTGCCCTTTGAATGAAAAGCGTTGTTAGTGAAACATCTGCTCAGAAAAAAAAGCTCAATAACAACCACTTGCTCTCTCTGCAGAAAACCTCGCCGGCCATGCAGCACTACGGCGTGAACGGCTACTCTCTGCACGCCATGAATTCCCTCAGTGCCATGTACAACCTTCACCAGCAGGCGGCGCAGCAAGCGCAACACGCGCCTGACTACAGGCCCTCGGTGCACGCGTTAACTCTTGCAGAGAGACTTGCAGGTAAGAATCAGTTGCACATCGTGTAATTTCCTACTCCCGGCACCGTCGCCCCAGCCTCAGCTTCCTCAAGCGAACACGAGAACTAAACAGATATTCTCCCCACCAGGAGCTCACCTTCCCCCTTGTCTGTCCCTTGAATTAAACTGGTCATGTTTCTTCTTTCTCAACGGTTGCACATTTCAAGACATTATCCTTGAGGCCCGCTATGGCTCGCAGCACAGAAAGCAGCGGCGCAGTCGCACAGCCTTCACTGCTCAGCAGCTGGAGGCTCTGGAGAAAACCTTCCAGAAGACCCACTACCCTGATGTGGTGATGCGGGAGCGCCTGGCCATGTGCACCAACCTGCCAGAGGCCAGAGTGCAGGTAAAAAAAACAAAAAAAAACAAAAGGATGTGCCTGCAGAGACATAAAGATATGTGGATTTAGTTTTGGAAGTCTAATTTATGCATCCACCTGCCAGGTGTGGTTCAAGAACCGCCGGGCCAAGTTTCGTAAGAAGCAGCGCAGCCTCCAGAAGGAGCAGCTGCAGAAGCAGAAGGAAGCATCGGGAGCCGCCGATGGCTCCCCAGAAGACTCTAAAACAGACCTCACGACAACGGCTAACCCCGCTACCAATGCGGTCCCTGAGGTGCGCACTCCTCCTCCTCCTCCGTCCTCCTCTTCATCCTGTCACTCAGAGTCCGAGAGGCTGTCTGCGGCGCGGCCTCAGCCAGGGGAAATCAGCGTGGAAGTCAACGTCACGTCCCCCGAGCCGTCAGACAGCGAGTCGGCAGCAGAGGACAATGCTGAGCGTGAGGAGGACGAGATAAGCGGGGAGTCGAGGGTGAAACTCAGGGAGGAGGCGCAAAGAGAGGGGTCTGCCCAGGCCGGACGAAGCTCTCCGTCCTGCAAAGGACTCAGCCCCACGTCAGGTACGAATATCCATTTAATTTGAAGTAGTCTTAGTTTAAACTACGGGCTGTGTTGAGTTTGAAAAGACCCTGAAGTCCCTGTTCTCCTCCTGTCTTTCAGACTCTCCACTAAGCTCCCCCGCCCTGCCGTCCTCCAGCAGCGTGACCAGCGGCTTGGTTCAGAGCAACTCCTACGCCTCGTCTCCCCTCAGCCTCTTCCGACTGCAGGAGCAGTTCCGGCAGCACATGGCCGCCACCAACAACCTGGTGCATTACCCGTCCTTTGACATGAGCGCGCCGTCCTCCCTGCCCTACCTGGGCATGAACGTCAACATGCCTTCCCCACTGGGCTCGCTGCCCTGCCAGTCCTACTACCAGACCCTGTCACAAGCCCAACAGGTGTGGAACAGCCCGCTGCTGCAGGCGGCACCGGGCGGCCTCCCGGGAAGCCTCAACAGCAAGACCACGAGCATCGAGAACCTCCGGATGAGGGCCAAGCAGCACGCGGCCTCTCTGGGACTGGACACGCTTCCCAACTGAAGCCTCTGGCAAGCTTTTTTTTCGGGCCCACAATCCAAGTTTTCATCGCGACCCCCCCTTCGAAACAACTTCATGTATCCGCAGAGATTTCCAGCAGAAGCCCAAGAACGAATCGGTGTTATTACAAGAAAAAAAAAAAAAAACTTTCAAAGCTTTTCAAAAAACAAACAAACACACAAACTGTGCTTAAGTTAGCACTTCGGAGGACCTACCTCAACATGGATTGTCGACACACACTTTTGTTATTATTCTCACAGCCTTCGACCTCAAAGACAAGCAGAGAACACCAGATAACAACCATAATCCTCCCGTCTTGACTGCAGTTGCGACTGAAGAGTTGACTTCATCGGTGGATTAAATTAACTCTAAAAGGCCAATAGCATCAGTTGGTGCTAACAAGGATTAAGTCAGGGCAAAAAAAAAAAAAAAAAGCTCTCCCAATTGTTTATCTGATATTCTAAAATACTCTGTAACCCTACAAAATCCATTGAACGTATGCATGCATGAGATCCTCTTAAGCATGGCTTATACAGCCATCGAATACAGCTATCATGGGAGTAAAAAAAAAAAAAAGACTGGATACCACAAATATAGGTCTAATCACTTTCAGTGACATCCCCGTTTGAACGTATTGTTCTCAGCTTGGACTAAACGGAGTGTTGTAAATATCCTCCAGTGCTCGCCTCCATCTGACTGTTTTCAAAGCAACCCCAAGTCAACGTTTGGGCAAAGGGTTTGCGAGAGAAAAATATATACATATATATTTATTTCCCAACTAAAGCCTCTAGCAATGGATCTAACCACAGAAATGAAATACTTGGGAAAAGAAACTGCAGCTGCCCACATTTTTGCGCTTGCCAGTGGCTTCGGCAGAAAGTAGCACACCCTAAACCTCTGTATTGTATATATCACTGTAGATTTAAATACATGTATTTGTCAATTGGTTAAAATATGAGTAATTTATCTGTTCAATGCAAAAATAAATAATTGTAAATGAAGTGTTCACTGTGGTGTTGCGTGAAACTTTGTGTTTGAAACGCATTTTAATATTCTAAACGGATCTATTAAAGGTGCAAAGTGCAAAGTTTTGAAGTTAAATATTATGTATTTTCTTTCTCATACATTCCCTTTCAATTTCCCAGTGTGTAAAAGGAGTTATCCTCGATTTACCGCAGTTGCCTCTACTCAGTTCACAACAGAGTGATTCAGGCCGAATTCTTTGGGCATGCGCGTAAGTGTGACACTCGTTTGCCTGGCTACTTTGTTGAATCTCCGCTATAATTGATGCATTCGCAAAAACAAAGGCTAACTTCAACATTTATAGCTTTCTTACATCAGAAGACATTATGCCTCTAAACAAAAGACCTGTGCAGTTGCAGCGGCTGATGTTTTTCTTCTTTTGCCATGCACGTGCACAACTCTGGTGTAATTTTAACTTGTCGCCACTGGGGGCAGATGTCTGAAAAAAACCTGGAACTTACACTATGCTCCTTTAACAATCAACAGAGGCGTCACTAGACAGAGAAAAAGCTAACAACACAAGCATTGTACAGCGTTTAGGTCTTGGAAGATAAAAGAAGAGTTTTCATTGATTTCTGATTTATTTAATCCTTCTGTTTGTTAGAAAATTACTATGTAAAAGAGGGGTTTGTCATAGAGAAGCACCAAAAGAGCTTTTTTTTTGGTGACTGCTCTGTTTTCATGTAGAAAGAAGATCCTTAGTTTGGGTCTTTCTACAATGAGTTTCTGGGTTCTTTCAGGGCACTTTTCTTCTCACAATCCAAAACATGGCTTCTATAAACCACCCATAGGAGTCAGTTTGCGCATTGTGTCCTGTGTTGTCTTTTTCCCTGTGATGGTCTGGTAACCTAACCACTGGAGATAGGCACCAGGCCCCCAGCAACTCTTACCAGGAACCAGTGGGTACAGGCACAGGATAGATGACTGCACCAATAAATTGGCAGTGGGCTCCAGCCTATCTGGTCAGAAACTCATAAATCTAATCTTGTTCCAGTTAGTAAACCCTTCCATACCTACGGAGTTGTGCTGATAAGCACTCTTTGGGGCAGACGGTTTTTACAGGGGGGAAAAGACTAAAAGCTAGCAATTTTCTGTCTCGGAGGGTTAAAAATTAAGTCAGACCAAATATAGATGTATGAAGCTTATTTTTTTAAAATAAAATCTATAGTTTCCACAATATGTTGAGACATGGTTGTGGTTAAATCACACTGGAAGATAATAAAAGAGTGCGGTAAATTCAATAAAGGCTAACAGCAGTAGTACAGTGCGGTCATTCTGGTCTATCATCTTCAACTTTTGACATATGCGATGAAACATTCTGAATTTGGAAATGCTAGCAGCCTGTTGGACATTAAGAATTAAGGTAAGGCTTTACTCTTTTCACAGGTAATACACACAGTCCAATTTTTACAGTTAGTTAAATGGTAAGTTTAGATTTTTGTTTTTAAACTGAGATTCTGTGAAATACCTGTAGAAGAAAGATGTCATATTACTCTTAGTTTTACTCTTAGCGAGAAAACAGCGAAAGCCCATGTCGGAGCAGGCAAGAAAGAGGATTGTTTGTACTGCCGTTTTTTCGACTTTTCGTTGCGTTCGCCTGTCTGCTAAGCTCGAAACAACCGCGCCTGGCTTGACGGAGAAATCAGAACAGCTGAGCATCTTTACGACAGTGCACTTTTACTTTCGCCCTCTGGGGGGAGCCTCGCTGGAAAATCAACCCCGGTTGCATAGTATACCTTTAAGCTAACCATGCTAACCGCTGTTGTAAGATGCTAAAGACATTTTGACATGTCAAGTCAGTAATGATTTTGTATTTGTTTTTAAGAATGGCTGCTCTCTGAAACAAACAGTGAACTGCTCGAAACATAAATAATTTACAACTACTTGTGGCAGGAAGGCCACTAAGAAATAATTTAAATGCTGTCCCAATAATTTCCAATAAGGCTTAAAGAGAAAACGTAATTGGCTCAAATCGGTCAAAGCTTTAAACTTATAGGACATAAAATCGGTCACAATATTCAGATAACTTATCAGCTTTTAAAGATTTAGATTACCACAAAACTTCGGGTACGTTTAAATCAGCTTAAAAGAGGCCAACAAAATCAGTACAATCTTTTATAAGATTCAGCAGAATCAACTGGTACTTCACAAGTCAGGCAAAATGACACTAAACTGTTCTGATTCTAGACCTTTTGTGGTGCAAATCTAATTCAGGTACAGATGTTCCACCGAAGACACCTTGATGATCCATAAATAATTTGGACACAGGGGGTCTACCATACCCGGCAATAGGGTTTACACACCACATAGGGGAGAAGCTGCCACTTGTTCACTCAGAGCAGAAAAAAACTAATCCTACATGAAATGACTGAAGCAAAGTGTCAGGCTCTAAAGAGTCTCCTATCCATCCCGCCCACTCCTCACATGACGCCCTGCCATCCTCCCCCACCCTGTCAGCCGAGGTTTGGCTGCACCGAAACAGAATGCCTCGCCATAAGAAGATTACCTATGGTTGGGATATCGATGGATTAAGTAAGAATAGAACGAGATAAAATAGGACTGAAAGGGGTTCTGGAGTCAGCAAAGTTCAGACACCTGTTTTCTTTTCCTTCTCAATTCAGCTTCGTGTCCACGGAAATGCTTGTCAAATGGAGAAGAGGATATAAGAGGTAATAAAGTGAAGCACAAAACTTTATTTTAAGGTGCACTAATAACTCTTATCGAGAATCGGCTGGTCAATTTGTCACGATTATGTGGGTTCTCTGTGCGCTTGTGAGACTCGCGCGGCTGTGAGGTAACGGGAATGGTGTGTGAGTGTGTCTATGGCAGCTAAGCCGCTGAAGGTTTCCAAGAGCTCTTTGATGTGTATCTGGGCAATGCACTATTAGAGGGATTTTCCTAGTTGACAGCTTAGAGAATGTGTGGAGGAATTGCGATGCCAGCAGGCTAAAAGAATGCTGGAAACAGGATTAGGATCATATTCTGGCAGCTCCTGTCACTTCATCAATGGGCTAAGGTTTCCTCAGTGACAGCCCTCCTTCTCTGCCCGGTTAAAACCTTTAGTGGGACCATAAAAAAGGGGTGAGAGAGGGGAAAAAACAATGATTGAATGGTGTGCTATGATTTCTGTGCAGCTTTGTGTGGGGAGGTCTAAGAGGGGACTGTGCCGATATGCAGAAAGGGGTTGGTCGAGAGGAACAAGGAGAAAAAGAGACGGGGGGCCTTTAGGAGGTGGGGTAGAGGGTGACTAGTCTATTTTTTTTTTTTTTTTTTGAAGTTAAACATCCAAATCTAGAAAGAAGAGCATGTGGGATTATTTTTTTTTTTTTTTTTACACTAAAGCTGGTGGACAGCGACAACAGTTTGGTGCTGTGGGGCGACAGCAGCAGCAGCAGCAGGTGGGAAGGAAGAAAGCTGTTTCTTCAGAATCCAGTCCGGATAAGCCCTGGTTGTCTGCACACATTTGTGGGAAGGTTTCATATACACACTTGTAGACTTGTTTAACTCTCTTATATTTTTTCTGATTGGCTCCGGTTATTTTTTTTAAGGCCCAAATTATGTGAATATTATTTAATAAAAAAAAAGTCAAAATGTGAAACTTAAAATAATTAACAAGTTCTAGCAATCTCTGCTGTTTTGTTGCTAAAAGCGAGTATGAGTAAAGGAAATTTGGTATAAAGCCAAGTAAAACTAACTATAAATGCTAATGTATATTTAAAAGAATTTAATAAAATATTGTCCAATTAATTATTTAAACAGCAAAAACTAAAATCTTTAGTTTTAAAACACAGATACTCAATTTCAATTTGTAGATACGGTAGCATGACTGCATACGTGATTTGGAAAACATTTACACTGCAAAAAACGGAACTAAAAACTAGTAAAATTTTCTTAAAATTAGTGTATCTGTCCTTGATTTGAGCAGGTAGATAAGATGATCTGCCAATGGAAAAAGATTTTTGCACTTAAAATAGGAACAACTCATCTCCATCGTCTTTTTTCAAGTGCAGGTGTCTAATTATATTATTTTAAGTGTCAAAATACTTATTCCATTGGCAGATAATATCATTTATCTTCTCAAATCAAGGACAAAAACCCATATTATAAGAACATTTTACTTATTTTATGGTCTGTTTTTGTAGTGTACTTGTGCTGTGTGTTAAGTTGTTCACATAAAAAAAATACTTAAATGGCTATTCAACAGGTCAGGGTTCTGTTTTTACCATACCATAACCAATTTTACTTATAAAGCACTTTAAACACCCACAGGACCAAAATGCTACACACAATCATAAGATACAAAATGATAAATCATAAAGCAATAAGCAAAATGGTATATAAAAGTAGTAATAGAATTAAAGAAAGAAAAGAAAACTTTTGACACTTTTAAGTTTAACAGATGTTTGATTTCTTTCAATCTGTTAAATACATTGTTTTTCTTTTCTTTTCTTTTTTTGGAGTATGTCCAAATTGCCAGCTTTGCACGTCTAGAGATTTAATTATTTTTGCTCATTATTCTTTGCAAAAGTTCTGTCAGATCTGATGGCGAGTGTCTGAGGTCCTGCCATAGATTCTCAACTTGATTTAGCTCTGGACTTTGGCGATACCATTCTACCACTTGGTTATGCTTAGAAATAAGCTGCTCCATTGCAGCTCTGGATGCAAGTTTAGGGTATTTGTCCTGCTGGAAAGTGAACTTCCACCAACTTTGAACCTTTGCTGTGACTGCATGAAAACATGGCTCCATAAGGTACCGACTCAGGAGGAAAATACACATGCGTGTCACAATTTTAAGATTTTTATCTGTAAATGTTAAGTAAACAATGTATCATTTTCCTTACACTTAAAATGATGCACTACTTTATATTGTTCTATCACATAATAGTTCAATAAATTACCAGTACACTCAGGTTTTTGGTAACCTGGCATTGTAGGAGTCAGAACAATGTCTTGGAAAATTGTATCTGGTTTCTTATCTCACAAACATGTTTTCTTGAAATTAAATTATAATTTAAAAAATGTGTTCAATTCCTGCATTCTTTTTAATGTACGTAATGATAAATAATGTCCCAACTTTTGCAGAAACGATTTTAATACTATATGCTACAACTTCACAATAAATATCATCAGACAGATGTCATGGTTAAAACCTTTTAGAAACGTACACCTTAAGGGTCAGATGCTGCAAAATGGAAATGTACCACAGTGTGAAGTTAGAAGTCAAAGCTCCCTCCTGCACACTTTAAGTACTGTTGACAGTACACACACATTTAAAAGGAGGGATTGTCTGTATGTCATCACACATTGCATGGACATCGCAAAACCTGATCTCTGCAAAGATTTCAGTATTTTGATGTTAACCACCAACCCCCGTGGCAGCAAAAAAAGCAACAAAAAAAAAAAAAATCTAAACAGTTTTTCCAGTTAGATCTGAGGTCGTCTTGGTCGGCCTCAGACGGTGGTCTCTGCCACGCATCCTGCAGCACCAACCCAGCAAAGTGTAACTCCACACTTTGCTCGCCCATGTGAAACAATACTTTCACAATACCACAGGAGTTTGATTGTTGGCGGCAAGTTATATAATACCGGGAATTACAGACTAGCATGCAACTGCTAAATCCTCCTCTTTTTCTCCTGAGAAGTGGATGAGATGGACTGTATCTGCAGGCTCCACTTCGGCTCCCCAGCTTTGTGCCAGAGACGCTCTCCTTTCTCCCCCCTCCGACTAGGGTGATAATCCTGACACGCACTGTCTGCATTTTTTACTGTACGTGTTTAAGCGCATTTGCAGAGCATTTATCTCTGCAATGTAAACCAATTTGGCTATAAGGGCCTTGGGCCAAGCAAGGCGCTGGAGGGAAGAAAGGAAAACCCAAACCTAGCAGATGTGCAAAGAGGGGAGGACGCTGGAGTTGGTGAGGGACGTGGGGGTTGGTGAACAACTGAATGCAGCAGAAAATCTGAAAAGCGGAACCGCATGGGAGAAAAGAATGCACCTTGTCCGAAGGTAAGCTTTTGAAACTTGGGATAGGGGCCTTCAAAGCCGATCGAGCGTGGATCACTGAATTGTTGAGTCACAGAATCTGAGAAAATCATACGGAGCTCCAGTTAATCCTGTCATAGTTAAATCAGTGGCTACACTTCTAGGAACCCAGCCCCATCTGAAGAAATCTGGAGGCTGCTGTATTGACAGGGCTGCTGTTTGATACCGCCTGTACACCTGTATCAGCTCTCTGTTAATCTGCCTTCCCCTCCTCTGTCTGCTCCTCCACAGCACATTGCTTCTGCTGGTAGTAATGGCTGACGAAATGGGCCAAAGACGAAAAAGCTGCCAATCTCGCAGCTTCTTGATGTCGCCTGTAAGTGGTTCTGGTTGCAGGGTGAACTTGTTACTTTGATCATCTGAAAGGCAGGAGGCAACCCGCTGTGTCCAACATCACGAGCTGCAATTCCATAGAGTCATAAAGACTATTGGGCTCCTCAGTCCCTGAAATGGGACATTAAGACAGAATCATCCTGGTTAAGTTGTGTTGATATAAAGGTGTTTTGTTTGCTCGCACACAGGCAAGGTCTGAATGTGCTGGGATGGCTTTTAAAGTACCTGATCTTATAGCCTAAGGTTGCTGTAAATGAGGTGTTTGCCACTCTTATCAATGAGACGTTACATGAAAGAACACTTTGGCCTCCTGGGACCGCTGGGTGCTTCTGCTATTTGATTACAACAGACTCAGCGTGGCCAGACAGCTAACTTTTCAAACTCTGCCACCTACTTTCTCCTGGAAGCTTTTAGCAAATGTGTTAAACTGCAAACTTTGCATATTCAGATCGTACAGGGTCAAATCCTCGCTGGGTGTTACTCAGGCCTTTATTAAAAAATCATCAAAGTAATGTTGTCCGAAACAATACCAGTTGCTGAAGCTTGTCATACAAAACAAGCCATTGAAGGAATAGTTTATTTAAACATGCTGCATGTTGATCTTTGGCAATTCAGCAAACACTTTCACATCATAAAGCCTTATCATAAAGTGTTTTTGTGTCCTGATAGTTCTCTCAAAGCTTGACACATAACCATGCATTTTCCCAAACAATGACATTTGTCAGTCGTTTAACTCATTAGATAAGTCTCATGTGTTTCACCATTAATTAAACAATGTTATTTTCTCTCTAAAGTCAATTATTTTCCTTTTTCATTGAAAGACCAGTTATTATACATTTAAAAAGAGGAGTTCAACCTGATTCTATGCACTGCAATGGTTTTCAATCCAAGTTAGGATCACTTCATTCTTAGATTTGAGAAAAAATTAACAAGTAATTGAGTCACATTTACAAGTAATTGAACCACGTTTATTAAGAATCAGCTCAATATATAAATACAGGTATTTACTGAGTAGACCTTGGGGAACACCTCGCAGCAGCAGAGGGGCGCTAGGAGGTGCCGTAGCTCCCTCTTGATTAAACATGGCCATCAAACTTCCAAGAAAATATTTTCTTGTTTTCAGTTTGATGTAATATTTTATAAAGTCTACATGTGATTATATTTAACCTAAAAAGCATAAATAATCCTGAGGAAAAAAACAGTCAACTAAAACAAAGTAGGGTAATGAATTACAGTGTCTCACAAAAGAGTACATCCCCACATTTTTCTAAATATTTCTTATTTACTTTTATTACCAGCGGTTTAGATATGAATGTGTCCGGTTATTTAAACTGTTATACACGCTGTAGACTGACCACTTTACATTGTATCAAAGTGTCATATCTTCAGTGTTGTGCCATGAAATATTTATACAATGAAATATTTACAAAAATGTGATGAGTTTACTTTTATGAGATACTGTAAGAGAAGGACACAAGTCAATTGGAAATTATTTTTGGCAACAAGTGAAGTGGTATAGTCAATGGGAGAATGAATTTGTTAATTCACAAATTTCAGAAATTGACGAACTGATAGAACAACACCAGCTTTGGACTTCTTGGTGAGATACAGGCAGAACGATCCATTCTGTTGAAATATCCATCATGTCTGTCTTTGGTTTAAAAGAGAAATTTCAGCAAAGGTTTGTCAAACAACACATTTGGCTTATGTTGCATTACTTTTAAATCAGCAGAGTGATCTAGGTCGCTAAAGTCACTATGACCTGACGTCTCTTCAGACATGTGAGCACTGGAGACACGAGAACTGCACATCTGCTCCACTATCTGCTGATTGCCAAGGTCAATGTTGGCGTATTTGCAGTGCGGGATAATGAATGGAATATGACCGTCTTTGTTTTGTTTCACGGCAAGGCTGTAGTCAGGTTTTTATTGAGAGGCGAAGCAGAGGCAATTTTTTTTATTTTATTTATATAGCACAATTCAGTACAGAGTCAGAAACAGGGCAGACGGTTGTAGCTGGACCGCGGGATGTGATTACTTCCATCTATGTCATCTCTGCTCTGTTTCTGAAATAAAGTTATGGGACTTGACCACTTCACCCTTATTTAATAAGTCTTGGAGGTCAGTTATGGTTTGACTTTCCTACATGAATGTACTTCCAACACCACTATGGAGTTCGTATATCTTAAATGGCATTACCAAGATGCATTTTTAATTCAGTTCAGTTTATTTATATTGGGCCAGTTCACAACACGTCTTCTCCACACACTTTACAAAGTCAATTCAGTCAAATTAATTGGTTAAAGAGTTTCAAACACTTTTCCTTGGCCAACTTTCCTCCAGCGTCAAAGATACAAACAAAAGAAAAGAAAAAGAAAAAAAACACATTCACTGTGCAACCATGGAATTAGACAATGAGGGCAAACAGTAAAAAGCTCATACAAATGTATTAACTTCACGGGGATGGAAAAAGTGAGGGATGTTGTATTTTTTTCTTTCAATTAGCATCTGCGCTCTTGTTGGTGGTATATTCAGTACCGTAAAAAAAAAAAAAAAGTTTCAAAGTGTATGTCAAACTGGTCAAGTGGCCATGGAAGTGGGACCCAAATGGCAATCAAAAAATAAAGCAAGGAGTGACATCTGGGGAAACTTTTCTTTTTTTGTAGCCAACAGGGTAACCAAGCTGTACCAACAAATGACAAACGGCTTAAATACAAATGAACCTAAATTGGGAAAAACTATTATTAGGGTTGCATCAAATGAAAATGGAAAAATACAACACTAATCACACTTGTCAAAGAGCAAACAAAACAATACATTTACAAACTATCTTGGGGCTATCTGAGGAACAGCAACGGTGAGATTTGAACCCAGTACCTCCTGGCTAATATCCCACTGTAGACTCCCTAGACTCTAGAGCATTGCATTCTGCTACAACCTACAGTGGACGGTAGCCATTACTACTGTGAGGACTGAAGAGAGTGAGCAGGAGAACAGAGAGATGCAGTTTAAAGTAAAGGTATCCAAGGCCAAACAAAAGGCATACAGTGACTAGTATGATAGGTTGGACAGTAAGGAGGGAGAGAAGAATTTATACAGAATGGTGAGGCAGAGAGACAGAGATGGGAAGGGATGTTCAGCGGGTTAGGGTGTCAAGATGGAAGTGTACTGATAGGTGCAACAAGTGTGATAGGAAGAAGGAAGGAGTTCTTTGAAGAGTTGATGAATGAGGAAAAAGAAAGAGAAAAAAAAGAGCAGAAGTAGTGCCCATTTAACATGACCCTCACCAGATGGATGTAGTTCAGTCGAGCTCCAGGCGGCTCTAAACATCCATCTGGAATTACTCCATTGGAGATGTATTTCAGAAGGAGGGGCTTTATCGAAAATCGTTGCATATGATTGGATAAACCACTTGTCCGTCATCTTTACTGACGTGCTACAAGCTCTTGCCAAATCCAAATGGTAGAAGAGCGAAAACATCATTTCCACTAACAAAAGCCTTCAAAGCCGTTCTCTGGTGTTATTTTAAAAAAATTATATTCGGTAGATTGGACAGCAATAATGAAATAGCAGCATCAATGTTGCCGCTTGCTTCCTCGCTGCGAGCCGCCATTGTTGTCTGAATCCAAACAGTTGCTTCTCTGATACGTCACATCTACAAAAATCCCCTCCTGATTGGCTCGTCCATTTTATGGAGTATTGAAATCCTTCCCAGTGACAGCGATTCCAGATGGATGGTGTGGAGGCATGTGGAGCTCGACGGAACTACATCCATCTGGTGAGAGTCAGGTTAGTGGCCATTGTGGATCAGCAGCAAAGATTAAGTTAGGAAGCCTTTGAAAAGGTTGAAGACTGGAAAGGCAGTTGGTCCTGATGATATACATGTGGAGGTATGGACGTGTCTAGGTGAGACAACTGTAGAGTTTTTGACTAGGCTGTTCAATGAGATCTTAGAGAGCTAGAAGATGCCAGAGGAGTGGAGAAGTGTGCTGGTACCAATTTTCAAAAACAAGGAAGATATGCAGAGTCGTAGCAATTACAGGGGACTAACGTTAACGATTCATACAATAAAGTTATAGGAAAGAGTAGTGGAAGCTCAACTGAGGTCAGAAGTGATCATCTGTGAGCAGCAGTGTGGATTCATGCCAAGAAAAAGTGCTGCAGATGCAGTATTTGCTTTGAGGATGTTGATGGAGAAGCACAAAGAAGGTCAGAGGGAGCTGCATTGTGTTTTTGTAAAGCTAGAAGAAGAATATGACAGGCTGCCTAGAGAGGAGCGGTGGTGTTGCATGCAGAAGTCTGGAGTAGCAGAGAAGTATGTTAGAGGTGTCATGGTTGAGTTCTGGTTTGACTTCATTTTTCTGTTATTTTCATTTTTTCATCTCATGTGGGTTTGGTTTGACTTTATTTATTGTTAATTTTCATTGTCATCAGTTATTTTCTGTCATCTTCATTTCACTTTCTCAGCAGTCAGTCACACCTGTTAACAATTTACCAGTCAATTAGCCAGACCCTTGTTCCACCTGTGAAGTGCTCTGTTTAAACCTCCCTCTGCCTTCAGTTTAGCACTGGGCCGTCTTCTGCTATCAGCCAGGTGTCTTCTGTGAACTGCTAACCTGTCAAGCTGCTCTGGTGAAGCCCTGCTCTGTGCCCTGGTGTCTCCGGATAACTGCTAACCTGACTGGCCGCCCTGAGTCCTGGTGTTGCTCTGAGGCCTGCTAGCCGAGCAGCACCTGGCGAGTGTGGACTCTCTCTCTCCGGGCCGTCAGCTCCTGCCATCACCTACAACCCTGACCTTCTGCAGCCCTGAACCTCCGGTCTTCATCATCCGCCATCCAGCACACTTCCTTTAAATAAAGACTCTTAAACTTTAGTCCCGTGTGCGCTTCCTGAGTTCTTCGGTAAACAAATCCTGACAAGAGGGGTGCAGGACATGTATGAGAGCTGTAAGACAGTGGCGAGGTGTGCTGTAGGTGTGAGGGAGGAGTTAAAGGTGGAAGTGGGACTGCATCAAGGATCAGTTCTGAACCCCGTCTTGCTTACTGTGGTGATGGACAGGTTGACAGGTGAGGTTAGACAGGAATCTAACCTAAGGGCTGTGATGTTTGCAGATGACATTGTGATCTGTAGTGAGAGATTGGAAGAGGTGGAGGAAAATCTAGAAAGACAGAGGTTTTCCCTGGAAAGGAGAGGAAGGAAAGTTAGCCGCAGCAGGACCCAAGAGGAGCAGTGAGCTTAGAAGGAGCAGACATAATGAAGGTGGAGGATTTTAGGTACTTAGGGTCAACAGTCCAGAGGAACGGCTAGTGTGGAAGAGAGGTGAAGAAACGTGACCAAGCAGATTGGAACGTGTGGAGAAAACAAGGGAGATGTGCAGAGTTCTGATCCTGATTTCCAACATGCTTGTGTTGTGTAATAAAAAAGTATTAGCAACTATGAAAGGAAAGGTGTACAAGATAGCGGCGAGACGAGCGTCTTGTATCATCTAAAGACAGTGGTGCTGAGGAAGAGACAGGATGCAGGCTGGAAAGGATCAGAAATTAGTACATCAGTGGGACTGCTAATGTTGAATGTATTGGAGATAAACCCAGAGAGGCCAGTCTGAGATGGTTTGGATAGTGAGTGTAATGGAGGTGTTGGTTTATAATCCAAACTTGTGACCTCTGAAGGACTGTACAAAGTAACTGATTTAAAGCATCAATCTCCCCAGGTTGTCTGGCCAGAACAATGATGGTAGACGTCAGTTACACTCATATTAATCAGCTTTTGTTCAGGATAAGGTTTTATGTTTATGGTTTCTACAAAATGCAGAAATAAACTACAATAAGTTATCAAATAAAACGCAAAGCAAACTAAGTCTATCTAGAAGCACAGCTGAATATTCAGTGAAAACACAAATGTAAATGGAACCAAGATAGTGAAAGAAATATTGACAATGACACAGCCTATAATCTTAGGGTGCAATAAAAGGAAAATACTGCTATTTGTCTCAATTCTCGCTAAATACTGAAAATTCCAACTGTCTTAGACGCCCCATTGGGTTTAACCAAAGGAAATTAAATAAAACATTGTTGAAATAAAAAAACAGAGTCCAAAATGATCAGAAAGGAAATTGCTGTCCTCTTATGGCTTAGTACCTGTTGATTACTGAGGTGCGATGACTGAACTGAGGGGAGAGTGAACTCTGATTGGTTGAGCACGATAGAGTCGCACCAAATAGACTATTATGGGATGCTGATGCGTTCAAAGTTTCTAGAACAGTGAGTGCATTGGCACAATGATGCTGAGGCCAAAACAGGAGATTTATGGATCGAGTTGAAGAGGCCATGAAGGTAGTTGGTGTGAGGGAAGAAAATACAAAATAAAGGGTTAGATGGAGACAGATGACTCGTTGTGGTGGCACCTGGCTTTAATGCCAGTAAACCCACATTGACCAGGGTTTAGAGGTCATTTACTGAGTGTCCTCTTTTATATTATAACATCTTAGTGTACCTGGGTCCCTGAGCAAGACCCTTAACCCCCAATTGCTCCCCAGGTGCCACACAGTGGCAACCCACTGCTCCCCAAGGGGATGGGTTAAGATGCAGAAGTGAATTTCTCAATTGTGAGATCAATAACGTTCAATTATTATTATTATAATATTTAAATAATCAGGTCATTAGGATTATTGGCTGGAAACACGTCTCACTCCAGTAATTATATGACTCATCCACGCTGAAGAGGTGTTTAATGACTCTACTCGTCCTTTTCACTCTTTGCTCAGTTGATGCCATCTCACAGAAAACATACAATACCAATAGCATGGGGGAAATCTTTTAATCCTTTATCTGAAACTATTTTCAACAAGGAAATACCAAAATAATGGTTTGCTTTTACCAGCCTTTGTGAGGTGTGTTGGCAAAGGATGTGTTTAGTAGACTTTAATGACTCTCTCTTGTTTGGTGAGATGTACTTGCAATTAACTTAGCACATTTAAGGATTCATTTGCCTGGTGTTCTCTTGCTTGATGTTGAGGAGAAATCTTCCTTTTATTTTGTGATTGGTAATAAATAGTCTTCTGTTTAAAGTACTGTAGGGACTCAGGAATAATCCTGAAAATATTTTTACTCAGTGTTGAAGTTAAAGATACAAAAAACTTATTAAAAAAAACTTCAGAAATACAGTGCCTCATTAGTATATTTGAGATGTATTCTTTTATTTTATCTTGTAACAACCACAATCTTTGAAGTACTTTATTGAGATTTTTGTGATGGACTAATGTCATGCATTTCTGTGAATAAAAAATAAAAGTATGGCTTTCAAAAATATTTCTACAATAAAACTTGGAAAACTGTGGCATGAATATGCTAACGGACACAGCAGACAGGTCGGGGAGAAAGACTTGAAAAAATGTAAAGCATAGTTAGATTATAAAATAATATACCAAGCTTTGATCATTTCACCATCAACGGTGAGGATGGTGTTGACATGGTAAAGATATATGTCTATCTGTAGTAATATTCAGTAAAATAGAATATTATGGAAATGTTAATTTGCTTTTCACTAACTCAATTCACCAAGAGAAATAAATAGATTAATTACACACAAACAGATGTTATCACGCCTTTATTTCTGTTATACTTTTCCCCTTAAAGCTAATACAAATAATATTTAATACGTTTTAAAGGTTATTTTCAAAGAACAATTTCAATCTGACAAGTGAGGCTCACATATTCTAATTTATTCATACATACAAATAGATTTTTAAGAATTTATTGGTTGCATTTTCGAATATTAGCATTCCTTTAAAAAAGTGTATTGGGTATTCATTTTTATCACCATGACTGCAACTAGAAATGACATAATCTCAAGGTAGTGCTCACTTATGGCATCTAATCAACATGCAGTTCAGATTTCAATCAAAATCATTATGCAATTTTACTACAATGAATGAAAAGGAACATGTTTTAATCTACTACTGTTTAAGGTAAAGAAGGCATTAAGTCATTGCAAAACTTTTCGTTTTAAAAAAAGCATTTTTTTTCTTTTTAAGAAAAAGGCAGACACTGCGATAACTGATGAAAAGATAAATGGTCTTTTGGACAACACCTCCCGCGATTATTTGTGGTACTTTACAGCACTGCACAACATGAATGCTATTTTTATAAAATACACACAATCATTATATATATATATATATATATATATATATATATATATATATATATATATATATATATATATATATATATATATATATATATATATATGTTGCTGTGTGTCATTAATTCTGTCTGAGATCCTGAGGGATTTATGAACAATGTCAAGTTCCCTCTGAAGACCTGAGTCTCTTCACTGGCTCTTAAGGCTTAATGCACCCTGACTGAGTGGCACAGCAAGAGGCACACTTCCACTCTATGTGCTGCAGATAATGCTAAGAACAACCTCTCAATTCCCGCTCTCCTCCTCACCTAATGTGCCCTCCGTCCTCCGATGTGCACACGGGCCCATTTCCATTTGGGTACACAGCAGCAGGGAAACAAACAAACAAAAAAAAAAAAAGAAGAGAGGGGCCGTAATGGAAAATGCTGACATCGCCTCTAATGGCTTCCCATTCCAGGAGTGTTTTCACACGTATGTAAATTTATGTAAACCCAACAGAAACACATATTTACAATAGCACAGGGTAATCACTATATGAGGACACGGTGCACTGGCCTTGGAGATGGAGGCGCCATGTGTCATTAGTCTCCTTTATCTCTTTTCTGTTTCCTGCCTCAAAAACCATCTTGAATATGAATAAAAACGACCTTCGCTCTTGTGCTGTTCAGCGATGATGACGTGGAGAGGAAAAAGAAACAGGTTTTGTGTCATCAAAGCGGACAGGTGTCATAAAAATGCATACTTTCGTGTTAAACGATTTTTAAAAAAATGAATTTGGCTGCATGGTTTGCTGAAAAGGCAAGTGTTGAAACCACAACACATCATAAAATGTACTCAGATGTTCAAAGGAGTGACAAACTAGATGTGTCTCAACACCAAAAAAGTACATCAGCTTTTATTTCTCATTTACATAATTCTATTTTATTTTTATTTTGTCAGATTACATTCAATTTTAAACTATGAAAAAGGATTACAACAAGCAAGTATTCCTTCTCAAAATCAGTGTTTATTTCACAACACGTTCCACACTAATTGCTGTGTTTATTTGCCCATGGGTGTAGTTTGTCGTTCATCTTCTCGTTATACCTCACTAAGAAATTAACCTAAATCATACTCTAAATTGTGAATCTAAAATCCAAAAGAGTTATATTCAAAATGAAAACCTCAATCTTAAAGAATTTACACATTTCTTTGACCTAAATTGAAAGACAATTAATAGGAAAAAGTAGCAAATGTGTTAAACAATTGAGTATAGGTGATTCTTTTACAATTATATCTGTGTAAAATTTCTTAACGTGGTCATCAGTTTTTGCCACAGTTATTTAGCTTTACGCAGTTTACGTAAAAACCTTCACTCCGGAGGCCAGATGTGGCTCCAGCTGTGGGGTCCAGAACATGTGGGTTGTTCTAGTGTTTGACGAGACGTTCCACCTCCTTCATGAAGCGCAGACAGAGCTCATCCTGCCAGGGCAGGGCCACGCACTGCACCGCCACGGGCAGACCCTCTGCTCCGGTCACAACCTAAAACACAGAGACGCTCTTAACTCCGTGCTACCTGGTCTCTGTGGTCTCTGCTTCCCCCTGCTGGACAAACGTGGAACTCCCATAAACTGCACTAACATTGTTTAATGTGTGAAGTTGATTTCCAGGGGGAGCGTTATCAGTGGGGAGAGAGTGATGAGAACAAACTGCAGATAAAAAACAACGGAGGAGACTAAGCCTTCAAAAAAGAATGAAGAGCTTTAGTTTGGTCAAACTGATGTTTGTAGTGCTTTTACTAAATAAAACAGAAAAGTAATAAAAGCCGCAACTAATTTTGCATCAATGCAAAGAAGTAAATAACTTTTCAGAAGACATAAAAAAAGCGACAAAGTTGTCTGTTTAACAAAGCTTTACAATATAACTACTATATCATTTTGTATTTGGCTGTTCCTGCTGGACCAATCACCTGTTTATGCAGCTTG
Source organism: Fundulus heteroclitus (assembly GCF_011125445.2). Classification (NCBI taxonomy): domain Eukaryota; kingdom Metazoa; phylum Chordata; class Actinopteri; order Cyprinodontiformes; family Fundulidae; genus Fundulus; species Fundulus heteroclitus. The sequence continues at coordinate 24,203,400 of NC_046369.1, read as the reverse complement.
TCCCACCGGTCCTGATAATTGCCCCTGAAATGCTCAAGGTCCTCCTCGTCCTGAGCTGTCACCATGGATACGGGGACGGTGCCAGCCGGAAAATTGAGGAGGTTGTACAGTATTGTTAAACTGGGGGAACCTAAAGGGAAAAGCACAGCAAGAAAACTCTAAGACGTGCAGAAATGATATTGGAGATTTTTGCTATAATTAAGATTGTTTTGCTCCATATCACACAGTGACAAAAACTGGTAGTCGGATTTAAAAAGATGAGAATTTCTTTCTTTCTTTCTGTCTTTCTTTCTTTCTTTTCTTTCTTTATTTCTTCTTTCTTGCTTTCTTTCTTCGTTCGTTCTTTCTTTTCTTTCGTTTTTCTTTCTTATATATTTGTCAGAACTTCAATGAACAGAATCTCTAGTATTCACAAGCATCAACTTTTAAAGGCAATGTCCAATCAATCTGGGAAATACAAGAGAAAGTGCCTTGAAGGACATAGAAACGTGATTAACACGACTGTTTAATCAGTTTAAAGGTTACTAAGACATGCAGCAGAGATCCTTATATTAATGCTTACGTGCAACATCTCACTGGGCATGACGGCCATTACTGCAGAGCGGTATTGGTTTAGTGATATATCTGAAAGAGTCTAGGCCACTCTACTCATTTCCAAAACTTCTAAGTGTTAGACACCCTGGCTGAGATTATGATAACAGAATGTAAGCCAGACCTGACTGAGGAAAACGTTTAAGCCCCTAGCACGATATTTCTAAGCCCCAGAAATTAACATATGATCTGCCTGACAGACAATGACAGGACAATGGCACAATTTTTAGATGAGCCATTCATGAGTTAAAAAGTGACAGTGAAAACATTTATGTGAAAGGCACCGTGCTAACTGCAGCAGATGACATCGGTTTACAAATACATAATTTCTGTTTATACCATTACATTTATGATGTTGTCTTTCTAGCAGCTACTATGCTACTATGACCCAACAAAGACTACATTGTAGTTGTATGTAATGTCCATAAAGTGTAGCTGGACAAGTAGAACAAAAACATGATCTGCCAGGAGTTTGTCAGATCCAGCGTCACTAGAAGAAGTACTTTTGGTTCTTTTTTTTGGAGAAGTGGTACTTTTTTTGTTAGGTGAAAATGTTTTAGTGTGGTTGATAAAAACTGCACTTTAGTTTTTCGCAGACAGATAACATTAAGTAGTTAAAGAGATGAATGGGTGGTTAAAACATTTTATTTATATGCCTACTGTTGCAATCTATAAGTTCAAAGCGCTGTGCATTCATAAGTTTCTATATTTGTGGTATAGTTGACAATATCTTGTTGAATTTTTCTTGGTTGATACTAAACTAAACATATATTTCTGAAAAGGAGTTTGCGTTTGTTGGAGCTTGAGCTTCAATTTCTTCTGAAAGTACTTCGATGGAGTATAGTGAAAACTTGAGCAGGATGCCAAAAAATGTCAGATGTAATCATAAAGGTGGACCATTGCTACCTTCCACCTAATACCATTGTTGACATTACTGGTTGAACAGCAACCTGAAATAAGGACTAATAAAGAATAATGCTGTAATTACTATTATTACTTTTAATAACATTATTTAACATGCCGAGGGCTCAACCCCACAAAAAAAAGTTGCAAAGGTGCAGGAGAGAGCGAGGGAGAGAGCTTTTTTCCCATGTCCCCCCCCAGGAATTGCTCCCTTAAATTTTGCGGTTTATTGTTCCTCCCAAAATGAAATGGGATTTTCACCCCTGTTTAGGGGGTAGTTATTTTCTCATCCCTCATCATTTGAAAACTGCTTTTTTAACTTGACTTAGGCTACCTATTTTCTGATATCAAAGTTTGTTTGTGGATGTGAAACATTTAAGGAATAATTAAAAAAAAAAAAAAGCTGAAGAAATCTGTAAGGGAGCTTTTTTTCATTGGTTTCAACAAACCTACATCTAGCGACAATCCATAAGAATAGAACTAGGAAGGTAGAGTGATTGATCGGATGCCACCGGACTTTCGTTCGGTTCTTTTCTGAAAACGTTTCGAAACCAGGAGTCGAATGTTTTCAGGAAGAACTGAACGAAAGTCCGGTTGCCTCTGATTTAAGCCTGTTTGCTGCTGCGATGACCAGATAACTGAGAATCTGCACAGGCATACAGAGTGATCGATACAAATCTACAAGCCGCTTTCTGTGTGAAAGTGTGGGGAAGCCTCTCTTGACTAATTATCTATGGTTCTTCTAACAAGAGTTCCCACTATAAGTGTACCGTACATGTGAATTTGCCGCAGTTTAAGACGTTGAAGGCCGGTCCACATCATGGGGCAGAGCAAGCAACGTCTATGTTGTGTTTCCTCCAGTGCTCGATCGTCTCAGATATGTAGTCCTAATGAAAACACAGAATATGTCCTTTTATGCTCTTCCAAAACTGTAGGCATCAGCTGCTAGGAGTAAGCAGTACCTCAACAGCAGCATGCTGCTTTCCAAAGCTCTGACACAGATCTAAAAAGACAAAATCATGGTGGAGAAGGATTAGGAAGCATTTAGGTCCAACAAATAAGAGAACTATAAAACAAGAGCATGAAGCCTGAAGGATATTAGCCCACCATGACTCCACAAAGGGCGCCAAGGACATCAGGGAGGCGAGGGACTCTGTGAGCGTAACCAAAGAGATATAAATCTGAGGCTGTAATTATCCTTATTTCTGGTAAAGAGATGCAAAACTCACAAAGGGCTTCAGCAGGAACTTGAGGGTTCTCTTCAACCACTTAGGAAGAGAGTACAACTGAACTCGAGACTTCATGCAAGGTTCCAGGGGTCCTCCCTTCCTGAAACAGAAGCAGTGAGACCACCATGATCGACTTGTTGTGCCATATTAACGCCATGATGAATAATTGATGTCAGATTGAATTCTGGCCATCTAGTATGGAGGAGGTAACAAAAGGAATTCCACCCCTGCTGCAAACATGAGACCCTCACAGACACAAAGGACCTCCTCTCTCAGCAGGATGCTCCTGTGAACCAACCACTCACAGATAAAAGGTCAGAACACGTCTGATCACCCCTCTTCTGCAGCTCTCTCCTTCTTCTGACCAGACCCTCAGACGACCACCACTTCTCTCCTGGGGCTCCCAAGGAGAGGGAGGGTCTCCTTCCTCAGCAGACATGTGATTCAAGGCCCAAAATGCCCACCTGCTGCCCAGAACAGCTGTTCTGTGGAACTCATCTCCCTGCTTCAATGGATGACCTCCCTGGCATCGAGGAACTGCTGGGACAGAGCTAAGTTGCACTCTGACTTCTGCGGCAAACCAGTCGCAAAGTAAGGGATGCCCGAAACAGCTTTGTTCATTTTTGTCAGCTGTTGCAGGAAGCAGAAGCAGACGCGTGATGCCTTCCCTCACCAGACAAGCTGAGCGATCAGACTATTAAATGGACATCGGTCGAGGCCTCCAAGCTGCCCAGACCACACTGTTGGTTAGCTCATAGCTGCAGAGCTAAAGGTTAGCCCGCCAAGAATGAACCAACAACTTGCCTGCTTTTCACTGCCTTCCGTGGATGACCAAAGTGGAACAAACTCACATGAGGCATCGACAGGTTTGGGCAGAGAAACCAGAGGGAGAAGTTAAAAGTTTTATTGGGAATGTTTTGTAAATCGTTTTGTACATGGGTCTTTGAACAAAAGGCTAACAAAATAGCTCATTGCTAGCAGTCGGTACCATGTCATTGTCATGTGTTTTTATGGTATAACAAAGGATATCTCCACAAGGGTTTCATACATTGATGGGACATTATTGTTTACTCACTATGACTAAAAATAAAGCTAAAGTCCTTAAAGTTAATACCGAAAACCCCGCTAGCCAAAATGTTATTAGTTTCTGTTAGCTCCCGATTTCCGGACATTCAAAAGGAGCTTGTTTTAAAGCGTTAAGCTTGATCGTTTCTGCTCCGCCGTCGGCCGATAGAGCTATGAGCCTTATTCCCACATTAATATTGAATATTAATGTCGGTTTAAAGGCAATTTTGATAACTTTAGACTTTAAACGATTTAGCGACCGATCGCTATCAGCGACCCCTAG